>NW_012116566.1:3558831-3633033 GCF_000951035.1 Colobus angolensis palliatus
CTTGGGGAGGACCGCGATCGCGCCAGGTCCCCCTCGGAAGCCGCTGTGCCTGGAAGGGGGTCCGGGGTTAGTGCCTTTCTTGGAGCTGTTACCAAGTGGCTGCCCTGCGTGCTCTCCCTCCCTGCCACCCATCTCCCCGGGAGGAAGCGTATTTAGGGCAACACCGACAATGCTGTTCCCCGCCACCCAGAGAACATACCCGGTGCATTCATGACGTCCCTAATATACGGGAGGAGACGGGGTGGGGGTGGGGAGGACTTCCCTCCAGTCTTTTGCCCTTATGTTCAATGTCATTACGATGTTTGGCTAGAACAAAATGGAAAGACTTAGTCATATGCGTCCATGGCCATGTCTTCAGGCTCCCGCGGCTTGCCAGACCCAGAGCCCCCTTGGTCTATATTTAGCGGCTTCAGAGCAAGCCTTTGCAGCCGGCTTCACAGGTTTCGGGGGCTTCTGCGTGCTGACAATAGACAGCCAGGCTCCGGAAAGCGCCGCCTGAAAACCAGGTTTGGAAGGCTGTGCGTGTGTATGGGAGATAAGCGATGCGAAATTGGGGTGATCCGTAATTAATGGCTGAAAGCGAAGCTGCTTTTTTCTTTTTTCCCTACCCTCATCTTATTCTGGTGTGTAATGTGTTTTCTTCGATTGCCACTCGGCAGGTTTCAGCCTCTACGTTCAGAATTAAGTCACTAGAAAGGTGATGCAGCCTTCCTGGTGTGTGTGGTAGGAAAACAGACTTGGGAATTTTTGGGGTGTGTGTTTGTGTATGTGTATGTGTGTGTGTATATGTGTCACAAAGAACAGTTACTTCCAAAATGCCCAAAGTTGTATTTTGCTGTAACCGTGGGGGTATAAAGGGTGTGGGAGATGAGAGAGAGGGGGGCAGGTTGTGGTTCCAAGGTGTTTTTTTTCTTTTCTTGTGTGCCTCATTTGAGCTTATCTGGTTTGCCTTAGCTCTGGAAGGTGTTATTAAGATGTATTTTTACTGTGCTCAAGCAAATATGTTTATTTAGAGAACAGAGAATGTTATAAGCATAGTATTAGGCCTGACAGGTGTAAATTTTCACTTTTAAGAACTGTGTGACCAATATTTAAGAGGCTTGGGATTTTCTGCAGTGACTTCCATGAAAATAGGGAGGTGCTGAAACTCCCCAGGAGTTATCTCGTTGTGCATACTTCATCAGGGGCTGACGCTGCCGAGGGGAGTCCAGCTCGTCTCTGCTGCTGGTCGTTCACCTACATAATGACAAGGCTTCGGGGCTGCACCACTTTTAAAATCCCATGGAGAAGTGTTTGCTGTGACTCATATCAAGTTATGGCGGTGAACCTGTGCATTATTTTGGGGATTTGTGCTACGAGAAGTGTGACATATAGGGGCGAGTATCCTCAAATATGAACTAGATGCTTTAAACTGCCCTCAGCTGTCTTTTATTAACATATCGTTGCTATACGCAGAATCTGTTCCTACTGTTGTTGGGGAAAAATGTCAAGTGGTATCGTTACTGATCTGTGGGTTACAAGGGCTCAGGGCTTGAAGGAAGACGATTACATTCCAAGTTAAGTGTTGAAATTTGGGAGGCCTTTGATTATACTAATCACAAGTCAGTGTTGCAGAAGGACTGACAAGGTCTATACGGCTCAAGTTAATTGAATACTGCGATTAGTTTTTAGCAATATTGCCTTAGTTTCACCTTATTCACATTCAGGGAACTTTCCGAGAGCACTTTGAACACACGGTTGTGCCCATTGCATTGTTTTAATATAAAATTTCTTTCAAAAAAGAAGCAATAGATGAAGTAGCATACATTTCTCATTTCCTTTTGAGCCTAGTGTTTCAGTCTTAAGCATGATTCTTAAAGGACTAGTTAGTGTTGCTCTTTGCCTGTGTGTGCACCCAGAGCGGCCGATGGGCATGAGAAAAAAACTACATGTACTGTATATGTGGATTTTATGTTATATTGTGGATTGCAAATGATATTACCTGATTGAATGGAGGTTGTTGCTCTAATAAAATTGTCATGTCTTAGGAGTTATTTAATTTGGTGTACGTTTGTGGAGTTGTATAACCCAATCATTATAGGTGTCGCTAATGTTTTCCTTGTTTGTAATAAAAGTCATGCACTGTCAAATTGCGGTATTTCTATCCGCTTTACTTCTTTCACAATAGAATACAAGCCAGTTCTTTCTCCCGGTGAAATTGTTCATCAGAGACAAAAATAAAAATCAAATATTAGTTTGCAAATGCAATTTATAGTTTTGTTAAATAATGTCTAAGGATAATATTGCTTTCATAATGGCTTGTAAAATTAAAAATGAAGTTACAATATTCTCAAATATAATATTACTTTGGTATTTAGTTGAATATGCAGTGCATTTGCAGAAAATGTTACAGAACTTGCTTTTTTCCGTTTTGTCTTATCAAACTTCTTTTTTGTGTGGTATACATTTATGTGGACTTGTTGAAGGAGTTTTCAGAGTAATTTCATCAGGTTGTCTTTAAGAAAACATTAAAATTACATTTGAAATAATGTATTGTAATTTGTCCATAAGGTCAGTACACTGTGTATGGACTAGTGTATACAGTTGTAACGAGTCAATTGAATTAAAATAGAAACTGTGACATTTTGAACTTCCAGTGATTTTTTCTTTATGATTAGCCACAGAAAATGGGAATACCCGTTTTTGTTTTTCCTCTGTGTGAACATTATTTTCACTTCCTTAGAGGGAAATCCTTGATGCTGGTCTCACTCTTCCTAACAGAGTTTTCATTTTTAAAATACTTAACATCGTTGTGAGTACATCAACTTGGATGTCAGAATTCAGGCAGTGAACAAAAACAAAGCATGGACTGCCAGTCATTTTCAAGTCCAGTACTTCAGCTGAAGGTGTGGCTCTTTCCTGGGTGATTTACAAGTCAAATACACCGCCAAGCCAAATTCATTGTTGGCTTCCATGATGGTTTTCCTCATTCATCTTCTGAAGGTGTTCTCCTGGCCACAGTACTTTGATAGCTTTCTGGTGTGTGAAAAGTTAATTTGAGTGGGAACAGTTCATGATACTTGTTGCTAGCTTCAAGTTATCTGATTATATGCCAAAGCAACAGCTTTTTGTATTAATATAAAATATTAAACTTGTCATCAGTAAATACTTTCTGTCACATTGTGTGCCAATCCATCCTACTGATTAACAAACTGCCTGGTTGGGTTTAATGAACTCAGTTATAGTCACAAACAGTACCTCCACACAGGGAACTCACAGAAATATTTGATCATACTGTGCTTTTTAGTCCATTAAATGTTAAGACTCGTAACAAAAATCTGCAGTTATGACACCTCCAGTTGTTTATCTTTTGATCACATAGCAGTTAAGTGCAATTCTAAGCTCTGAATCATGGTTAATTGATTTGTAGGAAGTGTCTTAGCTATGTTAGGATATCGAAGTTGTACTCTGTATCAATTCGTTTTTGACAAATTGGAAATAATCATTAAATAAGTGAAACAATGCTTCCTAGAAACTTTCCATCTTAGATAAATTTTCACCTGTCTCTCTTGGCACATTACTTGCAAAATGAATTACGTATATTGAAACTTATTTTATTAGGTTCCTATATATTATATATTACAATATTTTGTAGTAAAGTTACACACACACACACACGTTGTATGTCAGAGTCCAACTATTTCTTTAGAAATATATTTGTGATCTGAAATGACAATTATTGGAAAAATAAGTTTCCATAGTGAAATGCTGTTTTGCATTCTCCTTCTGGTGGGTGCAGAGATGTGGAGAGAGCACTGGCTTTTGGTGGATTCCAACCCTGTCTCTTCTTAGCTGTGTATCCCTCACCATTTATGTGATCCTCAGTTGTTAACTCAGTTTCTTCAGCTGTAAAATGGGTACAATAAGACAGAATATCTTAAAAGTTTCTTTGAGGATAAAGTGAGTAAGAGCATGGATAAGTGGCTTGTAAATTGTAAAATTTGTGTAAACACAAGAAATCAATATATACATTTTAAGACAGGTACTGATATTTTATATATATATAATTAAATAGGTTATCTAGGTTACCATCCTCTCTAACAAAGGGTATTAAATGGCTATAATTTCCCTAGCCCTACCCCTATTGTAATATTGCTTCATTATGCCGATTTGCGTATAAAATATGCTAAACTTTCTGTTCTGAAACATACCAGCCCTTTATATATTAAAGTATATAACAGTTAAGCTAAAGGAGAAGTAACTTATGTCTCCCAACACCATTATTAAAAAAGATTCTAATCTAGTAGAAATTATAAAACTTTGATATTCTCTATTAGTGTTATATTAGTCGCCTGATTAAGATCAAATTTTCTACAAAGATTAATATTGTACAAAGACTGTCATAGACAGTTTAATAAGCATCACTCTCTGTGAGGTCAGATATTACACATCTGCTCTGTTTAGAACCACAGAGCATGAATCTCATCATAATGTCATATTAAACAGTGAATGTATTACATAAAGGGAAGGCCCCCTCCCCAATTAAACTCAAGTGCTTGAAGAGAAATAAAGAGTGTGAATTGGTACCTCTTTGAAAATAGATGGTCATTTTCGCTTTCGTTTCACTCTTAAGAGCTGCAGTGAAGACAAAAAAGTGCCCAGCTCTTCCAGGTTTGAAGATGCCCAGGTCCTTGGGATGATCAAACCCAGAGGGGCTTGATTTAAAACTGTGATCTTCAGCAACATAATTTTTAGGATAATCACGATTCAGTGTATCTTGGAATTTGTTTCAGAATGTGACCTGTATAACGGGGGACAAATTTACCTTCACTCAGAAAAACATTTTGACAATAAATGTAGTTATTTGTATTCAAAATTATGTGTTGTTATGGGAACTGCCAATTATAAGTTACCAGAGCAAAATACATGTTACGATAAAAGACCTTACTGGTTTGTTTGTTTGTTTTTGGATAAAAGTAAGCAGGTGAGCCAATTCTATTTGGTTAAATAAATATATGTAACATTTCTACAAGGTTTGAATGATACAGAAATGTTACTGAATAGGATGTTTACTTTATAACACTAGATGATGGGGGAACAATTAATTCGATCATTGATATTAGAAAATACCCTTCTCTTGCCTAGGTAAGGACCAGAGTTTTCTCATTGGTAACATTTTTGGTTTGACACATGTGATTATCGCAACTGTCATTAGAAATTTTGTCCAGTAGATATGTATAAAGAAAACTGCATTTTGTGCATGTTTTATGCAGTTCGTTCTTTTGGTTTAGGAACCTCCTTATAATGTAAAAATACTTTATTGTATTATCTCTTTGCATTTAAATATGCAATAACATAAACCACAGAAAGGTATATATTTACCTTAAGAGTTATAAAATGTGCAGGAATGTGGGTTGTTGGTGTCTTTAAGGAATCAAATAAGTATCTAGCTCTCCTCCTCCCCACTCCCCATCTGAGCAAGTTGGGATATTGCAAGGGAAAAATATAAGTAAGTGACTGCCATGGGCAAAAATATCAGTTTTGATTAGACATAGCTTGATGTGGCAGTTGAATGACATCCCAGGTCGTTGGCCTTCTTTCCCTCCTCCCTCCCCACAGGGACAGAGCTTTTTCTGAGCTGGCAGAGCCAAGCCTTGCTCTCTGCAGGGAAGATGATCTCCAGAGGAAGAGAGAAGAAGCAACACAAGCTGCTCCTTTATTCTTCAGAGGCAGAGAAAGTGAAAAGCTGGAGAGAGGCCAGCAGTGTTACATTAATTAAGTTCCCTTCCCCTGAAAGGAAATATCAGAATAGAGAAGAAGTGTTCCCCATTGGCATGGTTTATAAAGAATTCTAGTTGATAGAATTCTGGATATAGTAGCTTTCACAGTGCTTTGCTTGGTAGTTGAGCTCTTTAAATATTTCATGGTATTTTGACACCACATCAAGAATTACCAAGGTAGTGTCTAATGCCCTGGTTGATTTATAGCAAGTATGGTCCATGAAATTCAGATTTATGTATAGCCAACTTTAAAATAACTTACCGTTGACATTCCTCCCCTATTTCTCATGTTATTCTTTAACTGCCAATAATTGGATCACTTTGTAAGTGGTGAGAATTAGACATAAAAAAGATGACATCAAAATCTGACTTCCCAAACCGTATATAAGTGATCCAGGCTAGCTATTATTCACAGCTTTTTCTACCTCAGTGTAAATGATTAGATTTTGGTGGCTGTTTGATGTTTCGCAACTAATAGGAGGAATCATGGACACAGTAAAGAAAGAAGAGAAAGATTGCATTTCTAAATAGATATGATTTGACTCTAAGCATGACTACTCAACCTAAAAATGCTCACTTTTAAAAATAAATTTTATTCCCTATCACATATTTTATTTGGACTTTCAAATATTAGAGTAATATAGCAGTCATTACCTTCAACAGTATAGAATGATGTAATTTCCAGAAAGAGCAACCTTTTTGGTAGCTCCAAATGTAAAAGAGCCACAGTTCAATCTCTCATCTCTAACACAGTCTTCACTGGTGTGGAGCCTTGTTCTTGGGGTCATGGAGAAACTGAATAAGGAGGAAGAGGAATCCTCCAGAAAGACAGAGAAGTGTTATATAAAAAGTCTCAGAGATAGTAAAAATTATCTCATTAACCCGGGACATGGAAGGTTGATGCAGAAAGGCTGGGGCTTGTAGCATCTGGATCGGATTATTTGTGTTGCTTAACTTGGGTTGAAAAAGAGTAATGTTAAATTCATAGCAGGTACATAGATATGTTATGGCACCTCTAGCCAAAGAAATACGCAATTATGAATTACGTTTTCAGAGTAGCCAATTATATGAGAACTGTTCATGATACTAAAGCTAAGAAGATAATCAAGGCAAATAACTATATTGAATGTGATACCCAGCACACATACCCACTCACAAATGTGAGAACACAGTGTTTATGTCAGGGTTTCAAGAGTTGTATTCTTTATATGTTACTTTTCTACTAAATATATCACATATATATAACATTATGCAGAAGAAAAGCATGCCTTTCCATTCTTGAAAAGAATAGTATATATTTATTTTGGAGTGAAGTTCATTAATTAGCTGAATGCATGACTTAAAGTTAACAAAGGTCGTTCATCATGGAATGTAGATTACACAGATTTTGTTCAGCCATACTTATGTTTTCTCTTCTTTAAGTTTGAGATTTGTTTGTTTTCAAAAGTAATGCATGCTCATTGAAAATTCAAAAATACAGAAATGATTAAAAGAAGTTAAAATTCATGCATGGTTGCAAGCCCCAGAAATGACTATGTTTTTTAGCAGAAATGTCAAGCGATACACATTTTTAAATTTAGAAAAAATTGTTCATATTCTGTTTAGTTACCTATTAACATCTCATATAATTAGCATCTTTAATGTTTTTTTTCCATAGCTTTATGTAACATTATTTACTTACATCAGTCTGTTTTGGAGATTGATGACATTTTCATTTTTGGTAGTTATATTTAATGCTGTAATTAAGATCCTAATAACTAAATAGTCATCATCAGATTATTTACTCTAGATTACTTCCTAGAAATGGATGTTTTCAAGGTTGTTGATATATGTTGTTCATTTGTCTTCCAGAAAGATTATATAATTTATATTTCTCTCAGCATTGCAGGAGTGTGCCAATTTTCCCATGATTTCAACAACACTGGGTGCTGTAATGAGAAAAAAAATCTTCCAATTACATAGGGGAAATATTGTGTTTTCTTCTAATTCATTAGCTTCTCTATTAATATTTCTGAGGTTAAATATTTTATAATTTTGTTGTCCGCATCTAATTTTTTGTGAATTATCTTTTTATATCTTATACACATTTCTCAATTTATCTATGTTCCTTTTTAAAAATTTATTTATATTGTTTGTCTATAGTAATTATGTGACTCTTTGTCATGTCTTAACAGCTTATATATCATTTTATTTGTTCCTATTTTGGGAGCATAATTCTAAAGCTTGAAGTTAGACTTATTTGTCCTACAGGAGTTCTTCTTTGAGGAAACATTTTACTGCTTGCTGATTTCGTGTGTCTCAGTAGTAAATACAGCAGTGGAGCAAATGGTTGAGAAAATAGCTCCAAAGCTATACCCCAGCTGACTGAGTTCATATCCCAACTTTATCATTTTCTTAGTGAGTGGATAATTTACCACTAAGTGTCATTGTTAACACAGGGGAAACAATAATTCCTGTGTCTTCAGGTTGTTGTGAGGGTGAATTAAGAGACCATGGACTTAAAATACGTAGCAGAGTATGTGGTGTATTCACGATTACAACACACACTAGCTGTTTGTGCTGTGAAATAATACAGATGCCAGATGCTTTTCTATAATTCTGGCCTTTGCTTTTCCCAGATGAGGCATAGTTACGCACCTGCACAGACTCCAGGACCACTGTGTGAAAAGGCAAGATGTTTGTGGCAGTCTGGGGCTCATGGGTGCAAGTGCTTTGTGTGTGGTTCTGGCAGTTTACTGTGTATTCTTCAGGGATGCCTCACTTCTCAAGTTCAAGTTCCTTGGGAAGAGTCAGGACGCTGTTTTTAGGCAAACACATGATTTTCTACCTTCTCCCCCTGCTCCCAGGCACACACTCCTTCTCTCTGGTCACATAGGACCATGCTTCTCCCCAGCCCCACTCCATACTAGTAATCTGTCTTTTAAAATAATTGATCCACAAATCACCGGATAGTAGTAGGCACGTAACAAATAATTAATCATTTGGGGCAAAAATGGTTCCTGAACCAAGATTTCTTTGCTTGCTCTGGGTTGGTTTTGGGTACCAGACACTGCAGCACCCTGGAGGGACCATTGCCTTAGGATGCCGAGTTCTGGGATCTAAATCATGCTTGGCACTTGCCTTCTCTTGTGACTTTGCTTCTTTGCCTATTTTGTCATGTGTTCATTGGGATAACAACTCACAGGGCTTTGGTGAATGTGCTGTGATAATTTAGGTGAAAATGCTTTGTGAAGCTTAATCATAACGAACATTTAAGTATAAAATATATTCTCGGGAACTTTTGGTGCACTTCAAAAATACAGTAATGGTGGGGGTAAGAGTTCGAGTCAAATGATTTTCTTGCCTATAAAACTAAATCTCTGAATTTCATTACTAATGTCGTTATAAAATGCCCACTTCCATAATGGCTGTAAAGATATTGCCACATTTCATGCTACTGTGTATTGCCTAAAGGAAGAATTCTCCTTTATCCATCTGTAGAAGTAATTCTTGTTATTTCTTCATACTGCTTCAAATATTGTACGTTATACAAAATTGGCCCAAAAAGTTTCTTGTGTTTTTTTCTTGTGGCACAGATATTTGCTGCTTAAAGATGGGAGTTGAATGAAGCCCTATTGTCCCTCAAGAGTAAAGTCTGTAGAAATGTCTCCAGAATATTATTTTCTGTGTTGGTGGACTGCCGAGTCTGGCACCTGTGAGGTTTTATCAGAACAGTTTTAGAAGTGTGAACCATAGTTGGCTTCCATTTTTTGAGCATATTTCCTTAAATACTTTGAACAAAATTGCACAGAATTCTTATCGCTCTAACTCTAGCCTGCCAATAGGAAGAAATCATGTGTAAGTTACAGAAATCTAATTTATTCTCGATTCCCAAAACTTTTGAAGGAAGTAAAGAAGTCAAGTTAAACATTCCTCGATGAGTATGTTACTTAGTGAGTTACAAAGTTTTAGATACTTGAGAGGGTATGCTAATCTTCATTTTGCTGACTGCCTATAGCAATTTCAGATATGAGTTCCTTTCGTTATAAATCAAAAGTCTTCTTTCAGCAGTTTAGCACAGGTTGTGTGATAAATTGTACCGTGACACCGTAATTCCTGTTGCCGCAGTTGAGGGGACTCATGGAGTGTACTTAGCTTGTACTTGTGGACATAGGAAAGAAGCAGAGTGTCAGAGGATAGAACCAAGATGATGGCTGGAGGAAATTAATGTTCAGGCATCATCCTTCTTCCTCTGCAAATATAGGCAATGGATGTGGAAGGCTGAGGATGTTCTCATGAGATAGGAGCTGGGAGTCTGGTAACACCTAGTAAGTGCAGGAATTTCAAGAAGTGGGAAGGTGCAAGGTAGCTTAAACGTTTTAGAAACAGAACTATTATAATGGGCAAGTCCACTGTTTATTGATTTATGCATTCATTCAACAAACTGGACAAATTTAATTTTAAAAGAAACAAGAAGTTATAAATGGTAGCCAGCAGCAAGCTCTGGATGTATATACCTCCAACGCTACATAATCTGTCCCTCTCTGAATGGTATTTTTCTAGTTGAAGGGTAGCTATTTCTATCCTTTTCAAACATAGATTTCCAACTGAGATGGCTGTGCAGCCTTAATTCCATCACATCTCTGAAATCCTTCCCTTTCTCCATGTGCCGATTCTCTTAAAATGCATTAATTGCTACTAGGATTCAAGATCTTTCAGTAGTAAACATAAATACTTTATGTTTACATAGTAATAATATGAGTTTATATGGCTTCCTTGTGGCCTGATAAATCGTGCGTTTTACAGTAGTGCAGTCAGACCTACAGAATGGCGGGCAGTGCAGAGCCGCAAGTGGGAGAGCTGGTGACGGGGCTGGATAAAGCGCTGTCTTAAGTTGAACAGAGTGTGGGAGGAAATATAAGCAAAGTTATTCCGTAGAATTTTATAGCATGTTAGTCTTTACAAGTGCTTTCTCATATTTTATCTCTTGAAAGAGAGGATAAGAATTTTGAAAGCAATGTAACAGATTTTTGGACCAGTAGTAGATTTCGTCGTGTTCAGTGACTCTTGGAATATCCTTAGGTGATATTCATCTGATTTTAAATATACATGCTGTTCCTTACAGTTATTTATCATTTTAGCTAATTGAGATGTGGTGGGCCAGGATTTGGTGGCTATGTGAATTCTTTTTTAGAAAGAAGGTGCTATCTAACTCCAAAGATGTTTTTTCTTTTTCTTTTTCTTTTTTTTTTTCAGTTTCTCTCAAGGTCTTTGATGCTTACACAGTTGTGTGTTGTCCTTTGCCTTTCCTTTTTCTTTTTATTCTTTAAAGCAAATTGCTTTGTGGATTATGAGGGAAGATATTTCTTGTTTGCTGTAGCTTATTAATTTTCAATATGTATACCCAGGACTTATGTTAAATTGTTACTTCTACTACAGAAGTGATTTCAGTTTTTCTGCTGAATATTTTTCATATTAGTAGAGCATTGTTACTTACATGTTTACTGTCAGCATAGCTTTGAAGATAGATATTTCTGGTTATTTGGAGAAATGTAGGACTGTTCGTACATTGATTAGAAGGCACTGAGAAGACAAATAAGGTAGGCTAGTCATCTAATATCAGCACGTGGTGCTATACTGTTTGCATGAAACCATTGGCATGTGGAAAAGTTCGCCATCATCAACAAGCTGCGTGTGCATACTAGGCTTAAAAATATAGACACAATGCAAGATGTCAGGTTTTCTGATGTGCAGATGTGTGATGTTATAGAGAATATTATGATGTCAGAAGAATTTGTGAAGCTGTTAATGAATCACCAGGAGAAGATGGTAGAACGTTCTGACAACAGATTCACAGACTGTGCTGTAGCACTGAGTGGATAATTGAGTACCACATGGAAGGGCATAAATGTTTCCTAAGGGCACAGATATTTCCAAATTTATTAACATACTATATCCCCTTTCATCTCAGAAGTTCAGGAAAACTTGTCCAATGTCAAGTGATAGTGCATCCTGTCTTTGGAGGGATTCCACCAAATTTTTCCAAGACCGTCACAGTTGGCTCAGGCTGCCCTAATACTACAAATTGTGTGGCTTAAGCAACATTTATTTCTCACAGTTTTAGAGGCTGGAATGTCTACAATCAAGATGCTGGCAGATTTGATTCCAGGTGAGGGCTCTCCTCCTGACGTGCAGATGGCCGCCTTCCTGCTCTTTCCTTATATGGCGTTTTGTAGAACTCTCATCTGTTTTCTTAGAAAGCTACTGATCCCTTCATGACGACCCCATCCCCATCACCTAATCTAACACTAATTACCTTCCAAAGGCCCCATTTCCAAATGCCATCACCACAGGGGCTAGGGCTGCATCATATTACTTTGGTGGTGGGTGGGGAGAAGACGCAAACATTCAATCCATAACAGAGACCACAGGATGAAACCAGCAAGGTACCCAGTGTCAAGGAAGGCCAACCTCTGGTGGCAGATTTTGGAACTTTGGTATTGAATTATTCCCTAAATGAATGATAATTCCTGATGGATAACATGAAGCTCTTTGAGCTGTTTTATTAATAAGTGATTATTTAGCTCTCTTTAAATGTTTAGCTTTGATTTATAAAATTTGGAATGTGATACACAGAACAATATGGTATATAGAGTACCTAGACCCACATGTCTATATTTATTAACATATGGCATTCCAGAGTTCCTTTTTATGTGTATTTTTCAAAATTGCACGGATGCTTCACATCTTGGTTGAACCTCCCACTTCTTGCCACCTTCAGTCTTAAGAGGCTGATCCAGCTGTCTCATTGCCCACCAGGGTTTCTGCAGCAGGCTCCTGCCTGGCCACCCCACTGTGAGCTCATCATTCCTACAGCTGTCCTAGGGCTCCTTCTAATTCACTCACATCTTGCCTTTGTTTATAACCCTAGCGGTGACAACCAGCAAAAGGTCCACCTTCTTTCTATTTTATCTCCCCTCTCTGTTCCCGGGTTTATTAGGCTGCAGCCACTTTGGCCGCCTGTCTCTGCTGATCATCCTGCTAAAGCAAATGTTTCTGTCCTAACAGTTATCCTTTTGATCTTTTTCATAACATATGAGTGATAGAAATCATCTTATTTATTTGTTTTATTTATTTATTTGTTGGTTTATAGGTTTATTTCCTTGTTTCCTTCCATTAGACTGCAACCTCCTTGAAGGTTGGTCATTAAAATGACTTTAAAATTGATCATTTACTGATATAGTACACATAGGAACTCACAAGCATTAATGTATACCTGGCTTCTAAGTAGCTGCCTTATGAAGGATAAAATTTTAATATATGGTCATCAAGTCATATAATAGATAGATGTTGAAATCAGAAGACAAGACAGAAGGCAGATAGTGTATCTGAAGGGATGTGAGAGATCAGTATGAAGATGAGTTTGTAAGAGCTGCCTGCCTTTCCATGCACAGATGTAATATAGTGCTTTTTGCCTCTCAGGTCACTGCCATGGATTTCTTGGCATCCTCAGATAGAACAGGTTGTCTTTCAAAGGCAGGTTATCTCATGATAAATACAGCTATGACAGGTTTTTGTGTCAGGAGGATATGTTAAATATATGAGAATATACTTTTGGTTCATGATTTTAATATGAACCAATATAGAAACAAAAAATAGAACGGTACCAAGTTTATGTTTTCAGGGACCAGTAATCAGTGTCTCAAAAAAAAAAAAAAAAAAGTAGTGGACTGTGAACTGCAGGAAAAAGTTGATTCTGATGGGAAATTTCAGGCTACTTTTTCAAGACATTATAATGAGAAAGTGTAGATGAATAATGGCAAAATTGGAAGTACAAATATATAATTATCAAAATAGATTTATTTTCTCAGATTGAATTTATATTTTTCCTTATCTTTAAATTGAAGTTACTATCTATGACTTGGAATATTGTTAACTAAAAGAAAAGTAAAGTATTTTAAAAGACTATAAAATATTCAGATGCTAATTTTGGCATAAGACCAAAGTGATAAAGGTTGAAAACATTGTGATGTCCTTTATAAAGAAGAAATTTTAATGTGTTTGGGATATGGAGTTTTAAAAATTGCAATGTAATAAAATGTTAGAAGTGAATTCTTATGACTTCAAGCGTGATATTTTAGTAATTCCATGTTTACTTTTTTTCATCCCATATAAGAAATGTCTGTATCTGAGAATTTATATTAATACAAAATGAAGTATTTGCTTTTATAAACTTTAATATTTCTTGTTTGGACTCCACTATCACGAAATCCCCTGCTTATTTAAATTAGCTGTGCCTTTAGCGAATTATGTCTTTGAAATATAAACCTGCACGTAGAAATGCTTGAAGGTATCAAATGTGTCATTAGATTGGGGAGGTTCCTTTGGCCTAACAAGAGTATTTTAAGGTAGTTCCCCTTTGATGTTTACATTGTGACTACCCACTCAAACACTAATTTAGATTGAGTTGTTTCTCTCTTGGAGCATTGAATTGGCTACATAGCTGTGCATCTGTAGTGTTTGAATCTGCTCTAAATTATGTCTTGAAATCACTAACTCAGTTTTGTCCTAGAGAGACATTTGAAGGTTTGTAACTGAAAATGTGTCACCTGTGGTGTGTCTGGGTGCAGGTCATCTCAGGACTCGGTGGAAGGTGGCATTCTGGCCCCTTCTCCCTATCTTCAGCTGCATGATTGACATTCTGCCTGCTGTCTAGTAATTCCAGCTTTTGGCTTTGAGTCTTACAGAAAGAAGGAAAATGGCCTTCATCTGATTATTTACCGAGGGTGGTACATGCCTTGTAAAGTTTTCTATTTAAGAGTCATTCTAGCGGCTGGGCGTGGTGGCTCACTTCTGTAATCCCAGCACTTTGGGAGGCTGAGGTGGGCGGATCATGAGATCAGGAGTTCAAGACCAGCCTGGCTAACATGGTGAAACCCTGTCTCTACTAAAGATAGAAAAATTAGCTGGGCGTGGTGGTACCTGGCTGCAGTCCCAGTTACTTGGGAGGCTGAGGCAGGAGAATTGCTTGAACCGGAACTGAGGGGCTGTGGTTGCAGTGAGCTGAGATTGCACCACCTCATTCCAGCCTGGGTGACAGGGCGAGACTCCATCTAAAAAAAAAAAAAAAAGAGTCATTCTGGGAGTTTGAAGAATACACAACCAGGCCTACATTGCTGTGTTGCAAGTAGTAGGTAGGATCATGTGAAGTTTCTGACAGGTGACTATGTTTGACCTATAAAAATGTTCTCATTATTTTCCTTCTCCTCAATGGAGGAACTGATTAACAATTGAAAAATAACATGTATTCCTTTCTTCCCCCTGAAATTCTTCATTTGGTGGCTTGACAAATAAGAGATTTGAATTCTCTTGTGTTTTCAAGTACTAAGGGAGATGTGCCAACTCTTAGGTCATGGGGGAAACCATTGATTGGATTAAGGTTGGCAAGGCTGGAAAGAATTAGCTTAAGTCCCTGGGCAATTTAAAGAACTGTGGGCCAGTATGTTTGGCCCTGGGGAATGGGGTGCACGCAGTCACTCTCTGTCACAGGCAAATATTCTTATCTTCGTCAACCTTCTACCTTTCCTGGGTCTTTTAGCCTAGCCGAAAGGTTGTAACTTTGGCCTCTAAGCTATAGTAGGTTTAATTAAAGGACAGATGCAATGTTCTAATATTTATAATATTCTATTTTCTAAATTTTAGCAACATTTTGTTGTTGTATTTTGAAATGTCAGATGATTATTCTAAATGAGGTTAGAATTAATTTAAGAATGCCATTCATTTATAAAATTGAAGCCCTGAAGTCTTGTCCAAATGTTTACTTCAAATTGAATATGCTGGTAATACCAGGTTGAAAGCATTAAAATATAATTTAGCATCCAAGGAGATGAGTAAGCAATTCATGAAAACTTGTCAATTTAAAAAATCTCATTGATACATACCTTGATATAATGTGTTGAAAATAGTACTTTACTTTTGTGACTTCCTCCACAAAGCCCATAACCTCAGTCTAATCATGTGGAAAACCTTCTACAGAGTGCCTGACCTGTATGCCTCAAAACTGTCAAAGGCATCAAATACAAGGAAAGAAACTGAGAACCAAGAGGAGCCCAAGGAGACACGATGACTAAATGTGATGTGGTGTTTTAGATAGGGCCCTGGGACAGTAAAAGAACATTAGGGAAAATTACATAAATCTGAATGAAGTATGAACTTTAGTTAATAATAATGTATCAATACTGGTTCATTAATTTTAACAAATGTGCCATAGTAATCTAAGATGCTTATAATAGGAGAAATTAGGTCCTAAAAGGTAAAATTTATTTCTTTTTTACAACGTAATTTTTAACACTAGAAGTTTTTTTTTTTTAATGCTTGCTCAAACTTTTTAAATACCTCTGTAAAGGGAAAGATGTTTTTGTTTGATTTTAGTGGGGTTAGACTATGTCCCAATATTTTAGAATTATCATTCAAATTGATTTCTAATTAAATAGTAAATCAGCCTAAAATATTTTATCAGTTACATCATGGATTTTTGGCAAAGGTGAGGGGAAGGAGAATAAGTACTCAAAATTATTTTGAAAAAGCAATAGAATGGAAAATGTCTTATTTGATGGTGGCTTGGAATCAAAAGAAACAGATAACTTGATCTTTGTAAAATTGCTCAGGTATTTTGTTTAGAGTATGGCTTTTTATAGAAGCAAAGAGCATTTTCATCATGTTTTGAAATTACTTTAACAAATGAGTGGGGAATGCTATCTTCTTTCCATTTACAAGGCCAAAAAATGTAATTACTCTTTAAGAATCATCTTACTGATAATCTGAAGATAGACTTTTAATGCCTCCTCACCAGCCCTTTTACCCAACCCATGTAATCCTTAGAAAGTATACATAGTTAGGGTTGCTAGATTTAGCACATATAAATACAAGATGCCTACTTTACTTTGAATTTCATATAAACCATACTTTTTTTTTTGGTGCGATTATGTTCCAAATATTGCATGGCACACACTTGTACTAAACAATTGTTTGTTGCTTTTCAGAAAACCAAATTGAACTTGATTTGTTCATGGTTCAATCTTGGTAGGTTACATGCATCTAGGAATTTTTCTATTTCTTTTATGTTTTCCAATTTTTTGGTATATAGTTATTCATAGTAGTCTTGAATGACCTTTTATATTTCTGTGGTATCAGTTGTAATGTCTCCTTTTTCATTTCTGGTTTTATTTGGTTATTAAATAACCAAATAAATTACTATTTGGTTCTTCTCTTTTTATCTTGTTTGGTCTAGCAAAATATTTGTCATTTTATGTATCTTTTGAAAAGAACTCAACTTTTTGTTTCGTTGATGTTTTATACTTTTGTCTCAGTTTCATTTATTTCTGCGCCAACATTTTTTTTCTTATACTAATTTTGCGTTGGTTTATTCCTGCTCTTCTGGTTCCTTGAGGTGCATTTTTAGGTTATTTATTTGAAATCTTTCTACATTTTTGATGTAGGCATTTATTGCTATAAACTTACTCTTTGTACTGCTTTTTTTGTATTCCATAGGTTTTGGTATATTGTGTTGCGTTTCCATTTTTATTTACTTGAATAAATTTTAAATTTTTCTTCTTAATGTCTGTATTGACCCATTGGTTATTCAGAAGTGTGTTGCTTAGTTTCCATATATTTGTAGTTTTCAAAGTTCCTCTTTTATTGATTTCTAGCTTTATTTTGTTGTGGTCAGAAAATGTACTTGATATGATTTTATTTCTAAAAATTTGTTGATACCTGTTTAGTGGCCTAACATATGGTCTGTTCTGAAGAATGTTCCATGTGCTGATGAGAAAAAATGTGTATTCTGAAGCTGTTGGATGAAATGTTCAGTAAATGCAGTTAGGTCTATTTGGTTCAGAGGGTAGTTTAACTCCAGTGTTTCTTTGTTGAATTTCTCTCTACTGCAGCCTATTTCTCCTTTTAGATCTATTAATATTTGCTTTATGAAAGTGGGCACTTTCCTTTTGGGTGCATATATATTTGCAATTATTATATCCTCTTGCTGAATTGACCCAAAGATCATTATGTAAGGATCTTGTTAGTCTCTTTTTTATAGTTTTTGACTTAAAGTGTATTCTCTTTGATATAAATGTAGCTACTTCTGCTCTTTTGTGGTTTCCATTTGCACGGAAAACCTGAACAGACCAATAACAAGTAATGAGAGTAAATCAGTAATAGAAAGTCTCCCAAAAGAGAAAAGTTCAGGGCTGGCTGACTTCATGGATGAATTCAAATGTTTAAAAAACTAATACCAATTATTTTTAAACTAGTCCAAAAAATTGAAGGGGAAGGAATTTTTCCAAGCTCATTCTATGAAGTCAGCATTACTTGAATACCAGACAAGGAAACAACAACAAAAAATAACACTACAGGCCATTATCTCTGATTAACATATATATAAAAATCCTCAACAGAATACTAGCATACTGAATTCAGAAGCACATCCAAAAGTGCTTTTATACACCATGATCAAGTGAGATTTGTCCCAAAATGCAAAGATGGGTTAACATATGCAAATCAATGATTATGATGCATCACATCAACAGAATGGACAAAACACTATATGATTATCTCAATAGATGAAGAAAAACATTTTGATAAAACTCAACATCCTTCATGATAAGAACTTTCAACAAATTAGTTATAGAAGGAACGTGCCTCAAAACAATAAAGGCCGTATGTGACAAACCCACAGCTAACATCACAGCGAATGGGCTAAAGTTGAAAGCCTTTATTTAATATCTGGAGTAAGATAAGGATACTCACTTTCTCTACTTTTTTTCAAGATAGTACTGACACTTCTACCCAGAGTGATTAGACAAGAGAAAAAAATAAAGTGCATCCAGATTGGAAAGGAAGAAGTCAGATTATCCACTGTCTGCAGATAGCATGATCTTACATTTAGAAAAATTTAAAGACACCACCAAAAAGGTACCAAAACAGGTATATAGAGCAATGGAATAGAACAGAGGCCTCAGAAATAACGCCACAAATCTGCAACCATCTGATCTTCGACAAACCTGACAAAAACAAGCAAAGGGGAAAGGATTCCCTGTTTAATACATGGTGTTGGGAAAACTGGCTAGCCATATGTAGAAAACTGAAACTGGACCCCTTCCTTGTACCTTACACAATAATTAACTCAAGATGGATTACAGACTGAAACATAAGACCTAAAACCATAAAAACCCTAGAAGAAAACCTAGGCAATACCATTCAGGACATAGGCATGGTCAAAGACTTCATGACTAAAACACCAAAAGCAATGCCAAAAAAAGCCAAAATTGACAAATGGGATCTAATTAAACTAAAGAGCTTCTTCACAGCAAAAGAAACTATCATCAGAGTGAACAGGCAACCTACAGAATGGGAGAAAATTTTTCCAATCTATCCATCTGACAAAGGGCTAATATCCAGAATCTACAAGGAACTTAAACAAATGTACAAGAAAAAACAAACAGTCCAATCAAAACGTGTGCAAAGGAAATGAACAGACACTTTTCAGAAGAAGACATTTATGCGACCAACAAACACATGAGAAAAGCTCGACATCACTGTTCGTTAGAGAAATGCAAATCAAAACCACAATGAGATACCAGTTAGCATGGCAATCATTAGAAAGTCAGGAAACAACAGATGCTAGGGAGGATGTGGAGAAATAGGAACGCTTTTACACTGTTGATGGAAGTGTAAATTAGTTCAACCATTGTGGAAGACAGTGTGGCAATTCCTCAAGGATCTAGAACTAGAAATACCATTTGACCCAGCAATCCCATTACTGGGTATATACCCAAAGGATTGTAAATCATACTGTATATAGTAAATTCTACTATAAAGACACATGCACATGTATGTTTACTGCAGCACTATTCACAATAGCAAAGACTTGGAACCAACCCAAATGCTCATCAATGATAGACTGGATAAAGAAAATGTGGCACATATACACCATGGAATACTATACAGCCATAAAAAAGGTTGAGTTCATGTCCTTTGCAGGGGCATGGATGAAGCTGGAAACCATAATTCCCGGCAAACTAACACAGGAACAGAAAACAAAACACCATATGTTCTCATTCATAAGAGGGAGTTGAATAATGAGAACACATGGACAAAGGGAGAGAAACATCACACACCCGGGCCTGTCAGGGGGTGGGGAACTAGGGGAGGGATAGCATTAGGAGAAATACCTTATGTAGATGACAGGTTGATAAGTGCAATTGATGGCATGTTTATACCTATGTAACAAACCGGCATGTTCTGCACATGTATCCTAGAACTTGAAGATAATAAAATAAGTGATAAATGCAGTAAAGTTTCAAGATACAAAATCACAATAAAAAAAGATAGCATTTTTATCTGCCCAACAGTGAGCAATCGGGAAAGGAAATGAAGAAAGTAATCCCATTTGCAATAGCTACCAAACCCCCAATCTTAGGAATACATTTGACAAAGGAGATAAAATAGTTCAACAGTTAAAACTATAAAATATTGATGAAAGAAACTGAAGAGGACACAGAAATAGAAAAATATCCCATGTTCATGAATTGGAATAATTATTATGTTAAAATGAATATGTCCATTCTACTCAAAAAATCTACAGATTCAAAGCAATCATGCTGAAAATGCCAATAACATTCTTCACAGAAATAGAAACAACAATTAAAACATTTTTATGGAATCAATAAAGATTCTTAAGTAGCCAAAGCAATCCTGAGCAAGAAGAACAGAACTGGAGGCATCACACTACCTGACTCTAAAATATATTGTAAATCTATAGTAACCAGTACTGCAGTAAGCTGTAGTACTGTTATAAAATCAGACACACACCAATGAAACAGAACACTAAAATAAATCCATGTATTTCTGGTTAACTGATTTTTGACAAAGGTTCCAAGAACACACAGTGGGGGAAAATACAATCTTTTAAATAAATGCTGCTGGGAAAATTAGATATCTATTTATTTGTGTATGTTGAGAGATATTCTTTGGAATAAACTAGACCCTTATTATTTATTATCCTTTATCCTACAGAAGAATAAAACTAGAACTCTGTCTCTCAGCATGTACAAAAATCAACTCAAACATTGATTAAAGACTTAACTGTAATACCTGAAACTATGAAACTACTAAAAGGAAACATTGGTGAAATGCTGTATGGTTTTGGTCTGGGCAAAGATTTTCTGGATAGGATTTCAAAAGCACAGGAAACAAAAGCAAAAATACATAAATGGGATCATATTAATATTAAACTAAGAAACTTCTGTATAGTAAAGGAAACAATCAATAGAATGAAGAGACAGCATACAGAATGGAAGAAAATACTTGCAAAGTATCCATCTGGCAAGGAGTAAATATCCTGAATATATAAGAATCTCAACAGCAGTTATAATAATAATGGTAATAATAATCCAAGTAAAAATGGGCAAATAATCAAAAGGAAATAGGATATCTTAACAGGTACATGAAAAAATGATCTACAGCTCTGATCGTCAGGGACATTCAAGTTGAACCCATAATGAGATATGGTTTCAACCCAGTTAAAATGGATATAATCAAAAGGAAAAAATATAACAAATGCTGGCAAGAATGTGGAGACAATGAAACTCTTTTACACTGTTGGTGGAAATGTAAATTAGTACAGCCATTATGAAAGTAGGACAGTTCTTCAAAAAACTACAGATAAAAATACCATATGGTCCAGCAATCTTTTGGGTATCTATACAAAGGAAAGGAAATCAGTATGTTAAAGAGGTATCTATGCCCTGTTTATTGCAGCACTATTCACAATAAACAATATATGAAATCAGCCTAAATGTCTATTGATGGATGAATGAATAAATTAAAAAAAGAATGAAATCTTGTGTTTTGCAGCAACATGGAAAAGCCTGGAGGACATTATGTTAAATGAAATATGCCAGGCATAGAAAGACAAACACCGCATATTCTTACTCATATGTGGGAGCTAAAACATTTCATCTCATGGAAGTAGAGAGTAGAATAGTGGTTACCAGAGGATGAGAAGGATAGTGGAGAGGGAGGGATACAGAGAAGTTGGTTAATGAGTACAACATTACATTTAGATATGAGGGATAAGTTCTAGTGTTCTGTAACACAGTAGGGTGACTATCGTTAGCAATAATAGCTGGATGAGAGGATTTTGCATGTTCACAACACAAAGAAATAATAAATGTTTGAAGTGATGGACGTGCCAGTTACTCTAATTTGATCACTACACATTGTATACATGTTTTGAAATATCACATGTATCCCATAAATATGTATAATTCTTATGTGGCAATTAAAAATTAAATGAAAAATTCAAGTTAATTTATCCATGCAGAGTTTCTTGGGCACAAGGGGATCTACAATTCATTCCCTTTAATAATAATAATAATAATAATAGTAGTAGTAGCAGTAGTAGTAGTAGTAGTAGTAGCGGTAGTAGTGGTAGCAGTAGTAGCGGTAGTAGTAGTAGTAGTAGTAGCAGTAGTAGTAGTAGTAGTAGCAGCAGTGGTAGCAGCAGTAGTAGTAGTAGTGGTAGCAGTAGTAGCGGTAGCAGTAGTAGCGGTAGTAGTAGTAGTAGTAGCTGTAGTAGTAGTAATGGTAGCAGTAGTAGCAGTAGTAGTAGTAGTAGCAGCAGCAGTAGTGGTCGTAGCAGTAGTTGAGCCTTCATTCCATGTTGTAGACCCCCACATCTGACTGGTGATAGAAGGCCTTCTTCTTGGCTTATTAACTCTTTAAAATTACTGTCTTAAATGCACTTCATTGTGTTAATAATTCTAGTCTTAACCTCTGCCCAAAGTGAACTCTTACAGAACTTTTGTTTTCCATTTATTATGGAATATTTCATATATTACCTTTTATAGTAATCATTTCCTAACTTGGCAGACCTTGAAAAGAGAATATGTTATAAATTTCTGGGCCCCTCTTACAAATGAGCATAATGTTTTAATGAAAATATTTTATAATTGAATAAGGGGGGTTGTGTATCACGATGAACTAAGTTAGGCTGCTTTAACAAATAATTCCCGGTTTCAGCAGCCCACAAGAGTAAAAGTTGATATGTTTTGGGCATGGATTGGCAAGAGTTGAATGGAGAATTTGACAGTCCTGGTGACTCCAGAACCCAGGCTACTGGATCCTCCATCTCAGCACAATCTTCCATAGCCATGGAGGTAGGGAAATAACATGGAAGATTGAGTCATGTGTCGCTGACTCCTGTTTCATCAGGCAGAATGGGCCATATGACCATGCCCAGCTCTGAAGGGAGAGGGAAGTCCAGTCCTTCCATGTGCCCGGATGATGAAGAACTGAAATACTGGAGAACAACCCTGACCACATCAGAGAAAAAGCCTTTTGTGTACTTTTGAGAATTGGATAGCATACATATACTTTAATTTTGAGAGCTACTCTTTGCGGCCCCATAGTTTTTATTAGTAAAACAAGTCTTGTTTTGTAATTCTTGTACATAAAATAGAAACGAGATTTTTGTATAAGAGAAAATGAATGTCAAAAGCTCATGAACGGCACAGAATAGGATGTGAATTGTGATTGGAAACATTATTACAATAATGTGGTCAAATAAAATGGTAGCATGCTCCAGAGCCATCTTGCTGGTTTTTGATATTTCCATGGAAATTAACCTTTCTATAAATGCTGTTCCCAGATGTTAAGAAAAGGCAAATCAAACTTTTCTTGTGTTTTACATATACCCATGCACAGGCATATGTGTATGTATGTATATGTTTGTGTGTATATATACATACGTTTAATTTCTTAATAAAGTTGAAGGTCTGATTTTTGTATTTCATTTTGGTAGAAACAGTGAATCATACCCAGAAACACTTGACAATTTTAACTGTATCTCCCTGTCTCTCCCATATCCTGTCTGCCACACAGCCCTGCTGCTCTGTCATTCCCCCACCTTCCTTCCTTTCATAGACACGTCTGTCCCGAGTACTTGGGGCTCCGTGATGCTGCAGTCATGTTCTGCGGTGCCACTTGGCATCTGCCTCACCCTTCCTCTTCCGTGGGGTACTGTCTCCATGGTAACCACAGGCTGCACTGCAGGCAGCTCTGCCATGTGGGGCAGCTGGAGCTGGCAGAGGCAATCAAAGAGCGAGGAGGCCTTGAAGAACCCTGGAAAAGCTTCCAGTGCAATTGCAGAGACGGAAATGAAAAATGTTATTAATTTGAGACATCCAGGCTAGCGGCGAAACTCCCAGGAGGCCCCATCTCCCTTCCCCACCTTGCAAATGGTGGTGCCCCAATGTCCACATGCTTCCTTCTCTCTTTGGCTGCTTTTTCTCCGTTGGTGTCTCAGGAAATATGGTGTGGGCAGGTTTGAGGCTGGGCGAGAGTGAGTCTCCGCAGTGGGGGACTGCTAACATGCATGAAACAGCAAGGACTCTTAGCAAGTAATAACCTGAAATGGTGTAGACACAGAAGTTCGCGGTCAGTGGATCTTACACTGCGAACTTCAGCTCAGGATTCTGGAAATAACATCTAGTCACTTTCCCAGCTGTTCAAGCCTTAGAGCAGGTTTCTGGTGCAATTGTACTCAGTTTGAGGTCCAGGGTATAGAACACTGCCGAACATTTGCATCTGTTTTCTCTATGCATTGATCTATCCTAAAGATTTGAAGTAAACTGAAAGTACAAATGCGATTTGTTTCTTGGGCTCCTGTGAACCTTAACTTACTTGGGCCTGACCTTGTCTCTTGGGAGGTCATCCCAGAGAAAAGCCAGCAAACTTTTATATGAAATAACACTTCTTGGTGAGGAGAGAGAGTAAAGAAGAGATAGAAGAAATTCTTTAGGGACCAGAGCCAGAAAATGTGTAATGTTTATAATGGAGTTATTTATATATAAAATTGTATACCACATTTGTTAATATACACCGCTGTAGTTTTTCAAATATAAAATGAAAAACTAGAAAGGATATAATCACATTTTTTAGTGTTTCAGACTGCTTTTACAATTTCTGTTCCTTTGTGTGTCTGTCTGTACAAAATTGTTAAGCAATTCTGTACCACACTTTCAAAAGAAGAAAGCTTGAGTAGAAGATAATTGCCTTCTACATTTCTTTTCTTATACACAAGATATATTTATTTGTTTCTGCCATATACAAAGTCTCAGAATTTTGCATGCTGCTCTTTGGTATTTAAATATTTTTATATATTAGAGGAATTTATATATAGTTTAATGAAATTTGATGTTAATACTTTGAAATTGTATTTTTCTTCTCTTTGTTCTATAGCAGTTCTTCCCAAATGAAAGAAAAGTCTTTTTGTCCTTCAGATTTTGAGAGTCTTATATCTTTGTCTTAAAGAGAAATACCTCTTGATAGAATCTGATGATGATGATGATGGTGGTGGTGGTGCTCTTGACAACTATCATTATTGAAAGTGGGAATTTTTTTTTCAAACATTGATTTTCTTGCTGTGAACTAGACAGTAATATGAAATGAAAGCTTCTCAATAATAGATATTTTACATATTAGGGTTAATCTTCAAGCATATTCAAATATTGGTAACACAGCTTAAAAATTATTTGCTTATCTTTCAAAATATGGTCCTTTTAAAAATTACATATGCTTATTTCTTATAGGCTTGATTTATAATGATGATTCTAGGAAGTTTACTTTTAGAAATTAACTTCGAGACATCATAATGAATTATAGAAACTGTTTATAACTGGATGCCAATTAAAACAGCAAATAGCAAAACTCAAAGAATATAGCTAGTTTAGTACACAGAGGGAAATTTATTAGAAAAGAATAACTGATAATTAGTGAGCTAAGTACTCATCTCAAGAAATTAGGAAAATAATGGCAATGGAGTAAAATGAAAGAAAGATGAAAACCAGCTATTACAAATGTGCATATTTTACATTTAAAAATGATAAATTTCAGCATCAGACATAATTAGTATCTCTTAGTGAACCAGGAATTAAAACATTCTTAGTCTAAATAATACTGAAATCTAAGGTGTATAGTCCCATTTCAGACACAAAAATGAAAGAGTATCTGCTAACATCACTTCTTTAACCTCAGTCATTACTATAAAACAAGAATAGACATAAGAAGTATAGGCAGGAACAAGAAGAAAAGCTTAAAACTATGTGCAGATAATATTTACTTACAAATCTCAAGGGACTCTAAGGTTTTAACTGTCATAATTAAGGGAATTCAGCAAGTTTGCTGGACGAAGTATCATGATAAGTGTGGCTTGTATCTTTCATGTTTGATTTATAATAATAATTTAAAATTACTTTTAAAAGTTAACATTGAGAGATCATAGCGAAATTTAGAAACTGTTTATAACTCAGTGCCAATTAAAGCGCCTAATGTATAAACTTAAACAATGCTAGCTTTGAACACCTTTTCAATCTGCATCATTATTAAATGCTCTTAAATATGTGGTGTGTTTTTTCAAAATAGTATTTTACCCAATCCAGGCTACTGGACTGTTTCTCCCAGCTTTATTTCCCATGCAAAGTAATCCTTCTCTTTTGTTTAAATATTTATGTGCTTTTTCATTATATGTGCATGTGTGTACATACACACACAATTTGTTGCAAATATGATTATATTGATTTTAACTCTATGATTAAATGTTAAACTTGCTGACTCTTAGATGGAATTCTTCTCCATGAATTATGTTTTGACCCAAGTCACCTTTGACTCAAGTTGAAAGATTATATATACTATCTTTTCTTTTTCTTTTTCCTTCTTTTCTCTTCTCCTCTCCTCTCCTCCCCTCCCCTCCCCCCCTTCCCCTTCCCTCCACCTTCTCCCTTCCCCTCCTGTTTCCTGCCTCTCCTGCCTCCTGCCGCCTCCCTGCTCCCTCCTCCCGCCTCCCTGCTCCCTCCTCCCTCCTCCCTCCTCCTCTTCTCCTCTTTTTCTACCTGTCTATCTGGAATCATACCATGACAGGGACTGTGGATAGGGAATGATCATATCTAAGGGACTGTGGATAGGGAATGCTCATGTCTTCCACTTCTTTGTATGAATAGCACCAGGTTGAAGATCTTATAAGTGGGAGTCATTCAGGAATGTTATTCAGTCAAGCTGTTACAAAATTAGAGAATTTATACACTTTCTTCACAATTTCATCTGTTTTATTCCTTATCAAGGATGTTCCTTGTGCGATTGTGTGGAAGCAAAAGCAAACTTGCTGGTGAACCAACATTTGGTCTTGGTAACCTTGATTACTTTCTGGTCTTCATTTATGGATAGGAAACTCCATGAGCTATTGAATCTTCCTAGTATAATCTCAAGTCTCTTCAAGGTCACTGTATTAGTTTGCTGGGGCTGCTATAACAAAATACCATAGACTGGGTGACTTATAAACAGCAGTATTTATTCTCCACAGTTCTGAAAGCTGGGAAGTCCAAAATCAGGCTGCCAGCAGGGTTGGGTTCTTGATGGCTTGCAGACAGTTGCTTTCTCACTGTTCCCTCACATGACAGAGAGTTTTTGCTTCTCTTCCCCTTCTATACGGACAGTAAAATCCCATCATGAAGGCCCAACCCTCGTGACCTCATCTACACATAATTTTCTCTCAAAGACCCCTGGCTTTAAATACTGTTACATGGGAAGTTAGGGCTTCAACATATGAATTTGGCTGTGGGAAAGAGGCACAAAGATTCAGTCCATTATAGTGATTAATCCCAAATGCTTAAAATGCTTTGGGCAGCAGTTTTCTTTCCCAGGGGATGAATATTTCGAATTGAATTATGTATTCTCAGAGAAGCAACCATAAATAGCCGTGTTCTTACACAAATTCAATAGTGAATTAGGGGTTAGGAAGCAAAAATTGAAGTTGAGGGAAAAGGGAGGTAGTTTTGAAGTTGAAGAACTACGTACAGTAGTCTAACAGCTAGCTTGTACTTAAAGAGTTTGAAACCCTGAACAACAAAGGTTTCTAGCGGAATGACTGAACAATTTAGAAACCTTTGCTTCTGAAGGGACAAAGGGTTTGTGATTCCATAGGAAAATTATTTTTAAGCTATCAACTTAAGTGAAAGGATATAGTCATGATTACTATATGAGGTCAGAATTCTTCTTTGTATTCTACATGGGCAAACTAATGTGTGATTAGATTGTTTATATATCTTTTTTTACAATTGTTTGAAAGAATCAAGTCATCACTGGTACGTGTCTATTCTTTTATATTTAACTTAAAAGATGTCTAGGTTATATTTTCCTTTGAAAATTAATGATAGGGTTTACCTGGGCATAGTACAGGCTATCCAGGTAAGGGATTGTGGTATCAATTTCCTGAGTTAAACATTACAGTAGTCCCCTCTTATCCTCAGATTTTGGGTTTCAGTTATCCACAGTCAACTGTGGTCTAAAACTATTAAACAGAAAATTACACAAATAAGCAATTCATAAATTTTAACTTGCGTGCCTTTCTGAGTAGCATGCTGAAATCTCTCTGTCCCACTCCTTCCCACCTGGGATGTGAATTGCCCCTTTCTCCAGGGAATGCATGCTGTCTGTGCTCCCCACCACCCAGTAGTCACTTCAGAACTGTCTTGGTGATGGGGTCCCCTGTTGCGATATGGCAGTGCTTGTCTTCACATCACCCTTATTTTACTTAGTAATGGCTCCAGTGCACAAGAGTAGCGAAGCTGGTATATTGTAATAATCGTCCTATGGTATTATTAGTTATTGTTAATCTCCTGCTGTGCCTAACTATAAAGTGTACCTTACCATAGGTATGTATGTGTAGGAAAAAGCATAGTATATAGAGGATTTGGTACTTTCTGCAGTTTAGGGGATCTCCTGGGGGTTGTGGCACATACTCCGCTCGGACTGCTATCTTATGTTTACTAGTTCAATGATATTTGATATTACTGCTGTGGTTTTTTTGCAGTGAAGAGCTTATTTAAAATTTCTCACAAAGAGGTCATAAGAGCGAGAGAATTTTATCATTAAAAGTTACTGTTTTAACTTAAAACTGGGATAGGGCTTCAATGCATGATTAATTAATTCCAGTGTTTCAATTGATTTTTCTTGGCTCTCAAACTAAGGCTGTAAATATGCGTAGCATTTCATTCACTGCTGAATATTAGGGCTTGGATGTCTGTGTTGTGAGGGCACTTGATTTCCCCATCTCCACCATTCCCCTGCAGGTAGTAATATTAGATTGCCTTTTCTAGGCTCCCTCTCTATTGCTTTTACTTCCTTGTCACCAGCTGGTCCCGCTTTTGGATGGAATGGGTGTGTTGAAGGTCAGTGCACCATGCAAGGCTGCAGTGAAGCTGCACATTTTCTCCTTGTCACCCCCACCTTGGGCAGGTGTCAAAGGGGTGGCCTCCATTCCAGCCCCATGTCCAGTTGGGAAAGTTCCATGCAGAAAGTGAAGTAGCCAGCCCAAGGGGATAATTCAGCTCCACTAGCAATAAAGTGGATGCTATCTTTTTAATTCCATCTGATATTTCTTAATTGGTTCAGAATGGAGAGGTGACTTATACACAACATGTTTTTATCGATTTTGACGTTATGATAAAGTGGTAAACTCACAGACGGTCAATAAAATCTCTTTGTGATCCAATTCACCTTGAAAGATAAATATTAAGGGGCTGGTGACAGGTAACCTCAGCCCTGCCAGAATGTGTCTCTGTGTATCCGCTAACTAGGCTTGGGAGCAGGTTTGCTGTACTTTAACCTCTGCATGCTGCCTTATTTATGTGTTCTCTGTATATTCACTAACTAGGCTTGGGAGCAGGTTTGCTTTACTTATGCAAAATATAGTTATGTTTTGGGGTAACTGTTTCATCTCTTAGTATCAATTTGGGTCATTTTGAGTCATATCATTATATTAACGTTTAAATACTTGTGCATAAATGTGCTCTGCCGTAAACACTGTAAACATCTTGGAACTACCTTTTGCTTTTGTTTGTTATTACAGATGGGTTTCAGACAGATAAGCATAACACTATTGAATTCCTGTGTTTCCAACAAATGTTAGCTTTCTACAAATTTAAGAATGAATCGCCCTTTGTCAGATGGATAGACTGCAACAATTTTCTCCCATTCTGTAGGTTGCCTGTTCACTCTGATGATAGTTTCTTTCACTGTGCAGAAGCTCTTTAGTTTAATTAGATCCCATTTGTCAATTTTGGCTTTTGTTGCCCCTGCTTTTGGTGTTTTAGTCATAAAGTCTTTGTCCATGCCTATGTCCTGTATGGTATTGCCTAGGTTTTCTGATAGGGTTTTTATGGTTTTAGGATTTATATTGAAGTCTGTAACCCATCTTAATTTTTGTATAAGGTATAAGGAAGGGGTCCAGTTTCAGTTTTCTGAATATGGCTAGCCAGTTTTCCCAACAACTATCCAGAATCTGCAAGGTCCTTAAACAAATTTACAAGAAAAAACAACCCTGTCAAAAAGTGGGCAAAGGATATGAACAGACACTTCTCAAAAGAAGACATTTTTGCAGCCAACAAACATATGAAAAAAAACTCATGATCACTGGTCATTTGAGAAATGCAAATCAAAACCACAGTGACATACCATCTCACGCCAGTTAGAATGGCGATCATTAAAAAGTCTGGAAACAGCAGATACTGGAGAGGATGTGGAGAAATAGGAACGCTTTTGCACTGTTGATGGGAGTGTCAATTAGTTCAACCATTGTGGAAGACAGTATGGTGATTCCTCAAGGATCTAGAAACAAAAATACCATTTGATGCAGCCATCCCATTACTGGGTATCTACTCAAAGGATTGTAAATCATTCTACTATAAAGACACAGGCACACGTGTTTATTGCAGCACTATTCACAATAGCAAAGACTTGGAACCAGCCCAAATGCCCGTCAGTGACAGACTGGATAAAGAAAATGTGGCACATATACACCATGGAACACTATGCAGCCATAAAAAAGGATGAATTCCTGTCCTTTGCAGGGACATGGATGAAGCTGGAAACCATAAAACCAAAGCCCGCATGTTCTCACTCATACATGGGAGTTGAACAATGAGAACACATGGACACAGGAGGGGGAACATCACACACCAAGGCCTGTCGAGGGGTGGGGAGCTAGGGGAGGGATAACATTAGGAGGAATACCTAATGTAGATGACAGGTTGATGGATGCAGCAAACCACCATGGCACGTGTATTCTGCACATGTGTCCTAGAACTTACAACAATAATAAAAAAGAATGAATAGATTTTTCTGCAGGAAATATCCAGAAATTACCAAATAATTCTGTATTTTTACCACTCCCCCTGAAAGTATGTAATCATTTCTTCCTCCCAATATTAGAATAAGAAATTTGACAGTGAAAACTCTTACTAGTATATTTGTGTCTCGGGCTTATCCAATCTCAAGTCTCACAATAAGTTGTGAAGAGTTGTTTCATTTGAAAATGCTAAAATATGAACAACATTATGAAGATTATTTAGAGACAAAAATAAAATCGCTAGAGGGTGCCAGAAAGTCTTTCTTTGGTATACTGATGAAATCTTGGTAAAAACTCTCAGTTAAATTCCTGAAGATTTTATCATCTTTTCTTCTTTAAAATACAAATTCTTATAAGTCTGATCGTTCTTAAAGAAATGATGCTAATCAGAAAGGCTGCCTCTAATGTGTTAGCTCTTTACAGTCTTTATTTTATAAATACATATGTAGCACTTTTTTATCATTCCAAGTCCTTTATGAATATTAACTCCCTGAGTCCCCCTAATAATCCTATTGGACAGGGACTGTTTTTATCCTTGTTTTACAGATGAGGAAATTATGGCATAGATAAGTTAGCAAACTTCTCTGTCTCTGTGTGGTATCATCTACAGACTAAGCCGTGTAAACACGAGAGATGGCTTAGAGGAACGCTGTCTTAAGTCAGTTTGCGCCAAATCCCATTCATGGAAGCTGGAAGCTCTACCCTCATGACCTTACCTAAACCTAATTACCTGCTAAAGACCCCTGTCTCCAAATACCATTATGTTGGGAATTAGGATTTCAACATTTGAATTTTTTGGGAGCACAACCCTTCATTCTGTTGCAGAAACCTTACTCCTGTGTCTCCACCAAAGGTTAGTTTTCCATAAATCGAGGTTACAGAGTTATGTCTTGATCAGTAGGTAGTAAGTTTGTCCTCTGCACCTGACTGTTTGAATTTGTGGACGTTTCCCTCCAGGCATTAACTTCCATTTTCTGGCCAATTCTTGCACTAGCGCATGCTGGGGCCACCTCTTCATGACTGAACTGAGTGAGCAGAAGGGTAGCAACAGCAAGGACCAAACCGTTCTCTGCTCTTTAGGAGATATGGAGAAGACAGGTTTTCTTGCTTTGCCCAGTAAAAGCCGACTAGGCACTTGATACATTTTTTCACTTCCTTTTACAGGGAATTGAGCCAAGGGAGATTCTGTTTATCCTGGAGCTTACTTAAGTCAGGAATTCTGCAAAAGCATGTTGTTTTTAAGCAAATTCATCTCCAAGTTTTCTGACTGTACAGCTCTATCGTGAGTGTCCCTGTCATTCCGTCTTAACTGATTGACCAGCTACATAGAAGGCTCAGCTTTCACGTAGCTGACAGTTCTCCATTTCAGCACTATTGGCATTATGGACTGGATCACTGTTGTCATGGACTGTCCTTTGCATTGCAGGCTATTGAGCAGCATCGCAAGCCTCTGCTAGATGCCTGCAGAACTCCACCACCCAGCTGTAACAACCAATAATGTCTGTAGGGATTGCCAAATGCCTCCTGGGGGACAGAATTGCCTATGAATGAGAACCACTGATGTAGATTTGCAGAGGCTTTCCATGGACCCAGCCCCTATCGCAGTCCTATATTCTCCCTTCTGATTTCTCCATTCGGCTCTTTTGCTAAGCATTGTGGTCATGGATGCAATATGACCATTTTTCCACTCGAAGTCAGTCTGCGTGTAAGTATTTGCCAGGTGGTTTCATGCTTCTTCAAGGCCTCTCTAGTATTCTTAAGGTGCAGACATTTTGAGATTTTCATCCTACTACCAATTAGGGTTGTGTCAGGGGAATTAGAATATTTCTTGCTTCCTTATTTTCTTGAATTTTGTTCCTAACACCTTAGTGCCCCCCTTGTGGCACAGGAAAAGGAAATACACATATTTGGACTAAATTGACTTGTCTCCTCACTTTCTAGTGTACCTCTTGGACAAAATACTTTTGAAAAATAGATATGTTTTTATTGCATTAAAACATACATAGGCTGGCCACGGTGGCTCACGCCTGTAATCCCAGCACTTTTTGGGAGGCTGAGGCGGGTGGATCATGACGTCAGGAGATCGAGACCATCCAGGCTAACATGGTGAAACCCCGTCTCTACTAACAATACAAAAAATTAGACAGATGTGGTGGCAGGCGCCTGTAGTCCCAGCTACTTGGGATGCTGAGGCAGGAGAATGGCCTGAACTCAGGAGGCGGAGTTTGCAGTGAGAGGAGATCGTGCCACTGCACTCCTGCCTGGGCGACAGAGCGAGACTCCGTCTCAAAGAAAAAAAAAATACATAAAATTTGCCACCTTAGCCATTTTTAAGTATAGAAGTAAGTGGCATTATATACATTGATGATGCTGTACAACCGTCATTATCATTTCCAGAACTTTTGCATTATTTCAGATAGAAGCTCTGTACCAATAAAACAGTAATTCTCCACCTTTCCATTCTCGCAGCCCATAGCCAACATCAGTCTACTTCCTGTCTTTATGAATTTGGCTATTCTTAGTACTTCATATAGCTGGAATCACATAGTATTTGACCCTTTGTATCAGGCTTATTTCACTCAGCATGATGCTTTCAAGGTTAATCCATGTTGTGGCATGTGTCAGAAGTTGGCACCTTCTTATGTCAGAATAATATTCCATTGTATGAATAAGCCACATTTTGTTTGCCCATTCATCCATCAGTTGCCATTCAAGTTCAAGTTGCTTTCACCTTTTGGCCATTGTGAATAATGCTGCTGTGAACATTGGTGTGCAAGTATCTGAGTCTTTGTTTTCAGTTCTTTTGGGTATATACCTAAGCGTGGGATTGGTGCATCATATGGCAATTCTGCGTTTACCTGTTGGAGGAGTGAACAGGCGGTACCATTTTACATGCCTGTTAGCAATGCATGAGGGTTACAGTTTGTCCACATTTTCACCAACGTGTATTTTCCGTTTTTTAAAGTATGACCATTCTAATGGATATGAAGTGGTATTTCACTCTTAATTTTGATCTGCGTTTCCCTAATGACTGTTGATGTTGGCTGTCTTTTTCTTGTGCTTAGTGGCCATTCGGGTGCCTTTGTCTTAGTCTGTGTTCTGTTGCTTATAACTGAAAATGTAAAACTGGGTAATTTATAGAGAAAGGGAATGTATTTCTTCCATTTATTGAGGCTGAGAAGTCTAAGGTCCAGGGGCCGTATCTTGTGAAGGCTTTCTTGCTGTTTGGGACTCTGCAGGGTCGCTAGGCTGTGGAGGGCCTCACATGGCAAAGAGGCTGAGTGCGCTAGCTCAGTCTTTTCTCTTCTTCTTACAAAGCCATCAGTCCCACTCCCATGGTTCTCATTAATCTGTTAATGAATAAATTTATTGATGAACTTAGATCCCTCATGATCCAATTACCTCTTAAAGGCCCTGTTTCTCAGTGCTGCCATGTTGAGGATTAAGTTTCAACATGCATTTTGGAGGGGACAAATACTGAAACCATAACAATCTTCTTAGGAGTAATGTCTGTTCAAGTCATTTGCCCCTTTTGCATTTTCTTCTTCTTCTTGTTGAGTTGGATACTTTTAAAGAACAGGCAAACTCCATGATCCCCTTGATTCTGAATATTCAGTCATTTAACACCAAAGATCATTAGTTTGATTCACTTAGTTTCAGTGAGTTTCATACCTCATTTGAAGGTAAGATGATGTTCAAGCTAGTAACTTGGGTCTATCATTGTTTCCCACATCAGACTGCCCTGAGGTGGAATTCTCACCCAAATCACCACCCCGGAGCACCCAAAGACTGTCCTGACGGAGCAGAGGCAGGAGTCCAGCTGCAGGTCTTAATTGGGGCTAGTGTGATCCTAAGCACCACAGCAAGGATGGTGGCTGCATTGGAGGCCAGGGACACCCCTGTGCATGCTTCACTGCTTGCTCTAGCAGTGCCTGCAGGTGAAGTGATCTGTCAGAGGTCGTGCACAATGGTAAGCGTTAGTGCTAGTACTCCACCTAGGGACTCTCTGTCTCTCCTGCCCCTGCCTCTCCATCAGTGGTTTACCTTGGTTGACAAAAGAGCCCTGAAGCAAAGTGTAAGGAACTAGCTCCATGATAATTGGGAAAAACAATCCGATGTGCCTTAGATCATAAAACAGGCATTCTACATGTTCAGCACTGCTTACATTGTTTCGGTTTTCATACATGCTTTATAAAATTTATAAATAGTACATTATTTTAATGAAGTCACAATGTAAGTTGGTGTTTTACTAGGTGTATTGATTGCAGTGATCTGCCAAAGTTCTTGGCTTAGAATCACAGCTTTATCACTGATTTGCTAGTTGATTTAGGGTCAGTGTCTTTGACTAGTTGAGGCCAGCACAGGCTTTATAGAGCATAGATACTATTGAATGAATGAATGAATGAATCAATGGTCTCACTATCTATGACTAATGGCAAAACTGGTGGGTCTTTTGAGTTACTTTCTGGTCTAATACCCAATAATTCTAAACATCATGATCACTCATTCTCAAACAGTAGCCAGAGAATTTTCTGCCAGTGTGACTGAGTATCCTGTTAATGAAACAGAACTGGCATCTTCACGTGGAAGAGAGAGAAAATCTTAAACAGCTCGTTAAAGTTCTGATTGGCTGATTATAATAATCTGAGATCTTATTCCTTCCCTGTAATGTTTTCTGTGATTTTGTACTTTCTTCCCCCAAATAAAAACAAAAACAACAATTATTTCTTGCCTCAAATAATTATTGGACTTTTCTCTGAAATCAGTCCAAAGTCTGAGCAAAGAGCAATTTTCCTGGCTAGAATTAACATGCAATAAAATTAGTACCACAGCCTCTAGCAAGTTCATCCTTCTCTGGAATAACTCGACTTGTTGAAACTGTCCCTGGCTTCACAGTATTTCATACCAGCCAACCAGCTGGATAGTCAAGAAAGGTCATTATGCATTGGCAGTCCGGAAAGCATTAAAATGTGAGCTTGGATCAGAATCCTGTAGTATTGCATACAGACTTGTGATATTAAAACAAGGCTAAGAAGAGAAGATATAATGCCTCATCATGCATTTGTCACAGTGATAGATGTGCTTGCAGATATCTAGAAAAATTGTTACAGCTTATCTACTGCTCCTGATAAGGTGTCAGCGAGGCAGTGACTTGGAGTGAGTTCTTGATAGCTAGAATCATGTATTGATTGGGACCACACAGAAGAGAATGCATTATTGATCATGCGAAGGATTCCAAGAGAAGCCTAATGGCATGTGATTTCTCTTTCTCCCTGTGCGTTATTTTGCATGAGCAGTAGTGTAGCTTGTTATAAGGACGACATGGGAAAGGCAAAAGATTTTCTGTTTGTAGGAAACATGCAGTAGGAGATCCATGATAAATGTTTATTTAGCACGTAGGATGTGCCAGGCACGGTGTTGCACACTTCAGATACAAAAATCTCCTTTAATTCTCCCAGTCTCTGAATGTGTTTGTTTTTAAATTTCCTGTATCAGAGCTGCCAGTGAGGACCTCCTGATTTTTCTGCGTGGTTTCCTTGGCCCATACTTCCATTTACAGGGCAACTGAGATTTGAACCTCCTGCTCAGGCTTCTTTTTAACCAAGTCCTGTGTCCTCACATGATGCATTGGTTATACCTGACTGCATTCATTTTCTGATACTGCTGTAACAAATCACCATAAATTTAGTGGCCTAAAACATCACAAATACATTTTCTTAGAAGTTTTTTTAGAGACAAGGTCTTGCATTATCATCCTGGCTGGACTGCAGTGGAAAAATCATAGCTCACTACAGCCTTAAACTCCTGGGTTCAAGCAATCCTCCCACCTCAGCCTCCCAAGTAGCTAGGTTTATAGGCATGTGTCACTGCTCCTGACTAACTTTTAAATTTTTTGTAGAGACAAGGTCTTTCTATGTTGCCCAGGCTGGTCTCAAACTAATGACTGCAAGAGATCCTCCTACCTTGGCCTCCCATAGTGTTGGGATTACAGGTGTGAGCCACTACACCTGTTCCTCTTAAAGTTCTTTATGTTTGAAGCTCTGTGTGGGTGTCACTTGGCTAAAATCAAGGTGTCAGCAGGGCTGTGTCCCTTTCTGGAGGCTCTAGAGGAGAACTCTTTTTTTTTTTGTCTCTTCCAGCTTCTAAATGTTGCCCACATTCCTTGGCTTGTGGCTCCTTCCTCCATCCTCAAAGACCATAACAACAGATTGAGTCCTTTCCATATGTTCTCCTCTTCTTCCTTTGTCTGCTTCTCAGAACCCTTATGATTATTGTAAGCCCACCAAAATAATCCAGGATAATCTCCCAATTTTAAATTCAGCTGATTAGAGACCTTAATTCTATCTGCAACCTCAATTCTCTTTTGTGTTGAACATAACATATTCACTGGTTCTAGGAATTAGAACATGTATGTATTTGGGGGGTATTGTTCTGCTTCCCTCACTGATCCAGCTTAGAAGTGAAAATCTGGCTCCTTTGCTGGTCTCTATTAATAAATCTGAATTATATCAAGAGTTTATTTAGTTAATTGATGCCTGAAGAGGTTGACAGTTATTCCCCTTCGGTAACTCCTTTCTCTCTTTTCCCTTTCTTTTTGAAGTTATTGATAAATTCTCTCCCTTTCTCAAAATACATAGTTCTTCCCATATCAGGCCCTTTGAAATTTTTTCCTTTCAGTAACAATAGGCTGCCAAACAAAAAAGAGAACTTTCAAGCAATATAATCCTAGTTCTAAAAGGAACTTTTGTGAATATGCTTGTAAATATGCTTTTCTCCATCTCATATTCTTATATAAGCCCATTTTACACATTCAAAAACAAGAACAGGCTGGGCATGGTGGCTCATGCCTGTAATCCCAACACTTTGGGAGGGTGAGGTGTGCGGATCACTTGAGGTCGGGAGTTTGAGACCAGCCTGACCAACATGGATAAACCCTGTCTCTACTAAAAACACCAAATTAGCCAGGTGTGGTGGTACATGCCTGTAATCCCAGCTACTTGGGAGGCTGAGGCAGGAGGATCGCCAGAACCCGGGAGGCAGAGGTTGCAGTGAGCCGAGATCGTGCCATTGCACTCCAGCCTGGGCAACAAGAGCGAAACTCTGTCTCAAAAAAAGAAGAAAAAGAAGAGGAAGAAGAAGAAGAATTGAGGCCAGACAGGTTTGTGATTCACTGTAGACTAGTAGCTCTCAAGTGGGGACAGTTTTGCCACCTGAGGGACACTGAGCACTGACAGGAGGCATTTCGCATATCACAGCCGGTGGAGGAGGTGTGGCAGGGCCGCTCTCAAGTTAGGCTGTAAAGTTCGGGGATGCCACTCACCTCTTGCAATGCAAAGGAGAAAGGAGAGCCCGCCTACAACAGAGTTATCTGTCCTGTGATGTTAGCAGTCCTGTAGCTGAGAAAGCCTGCCTTACACTAGACAGCTAGATAGTGGATCCAGGAAAGGCAGTGGGAGAGCTAATCCTAGGTCTGCTGGAGAGTCAGCCTGGTGCTGGGACCAGTAAGCTGAGTGGCCTTTCTAGAGGAGAAAGGTGAGACTTTTAGATACAATTTTAACTCCTCTTGGTTATAAGATGATCATATTTGTTTTGCAAGAATCATGGTCAGAAGATTTGTAAATACTCAAAATGTCACGTTTTTGCATCTGCTCATTGTGGCATCCACATTTCTAAGTAGTACAATAATGATTTCTACTAAATACTGGCAATAGAACTTTCTAGGAAGAACAGCATCATTTGTCTGCCTTTAAAATTGAGGAATGATTTGTCTCTGGGACCTGACCCTTTTTTTCAGGCCGTGGAGGTTGGTCAAGGCCTCATCCCTCAGGTGAGCTCTTGGAAGCCTGCCTTTCGTTGTGGGGAGTGGCTTCCTGTGATTGAGGAAGACGAAGCAAGTCAAGCAGTAATTAGAAAGGGGACACGCTGACCTGAGCCATGCAGAGAAACATGACGTTCATGATCCTGATCAATTCCTGATCCGGCAGTGGTGAATCAGCAGAGCAGACCCAAACTGCTGAAAGATCATGGAGTTCTGCTTTAGATGTCCCCTAAATACAACCTGACACCAGGAGCTCTTAGTCCTAGGTGTACTTCTGCTGATTTCACTTATCTATTATATCTCTTTTGTAGAGAATGTTGAATAGAATTGTAGAATTTGGGGGTGTAAAACCATCTCTTTCTGTCAGACAACCCTGCATCAGACTGTTAAATTGCCTATTATCTTGTGTTAAATATGTTGCTTCCAATATGCCATTATATTATTCTCAAATTTCGTTTAGACAGAAGTGGTACTTTGATAGAAGAGGCAAAGTGTGGATAGTGATTATCATTTTATGCTGATTGTAGCACATGAATTTGCCAAGCAATTGTTAAGTTGGCCTTCCAGTGCTCAGATTTGATTATTTTTCATGAAAATCAGCATTAAAAAGGAGGTTCTTTCACTTCCTGGTTTGCCCATGTAACACATATCCAAGCATCTATAATCACGATAATTGAATTTACTGCTGGAAGTTATTAATAATTTTATTGTCCTGGTAGCAGCTGTCCATGTAATGCTTACACCAATCAAAAATAATTGGTTCCTAAGCTAAGGAAGCTATTGTGCATGAGGTCCTGGTGTGATATATCTGGCCCCATAATTTGATTTATTCCCGTTGAGTAAAATCCTTTGAGACCTACAGCCCTCAAGTCCTGACAGAGAATATTTTCGGGATACACCATTTACACTAAGAAATAACAATTGTTTGACAATCAGCAGTTTTATTATTGAACATCTATTTGCATAACAGTGTGCTCTGTACCATGGAGAATACAGATGAATATCAATACATAATTTCTTTTCATAAAGAAAAAGCTTTAAGCTTTCTTGGGAAAACGCAATTTAAACACGTGGACGTTTTCATGTAAGATCAAAGGTTAAATGAAATACGAGAAAATAGATGTGCTCAGGTGACATTGCTAAACTAGGGGCAGCTAAGCAGTACAGAGACTCCAAATCTAATTCTGAGCTGTGTACATTGAATTTTGAAGTCTCACTATTCTTTATATTTCATGTTAGCTTGAAATTTTCTCTTGAAGGGGATACAGAAAACTGTTTATCTTATGTATTCAAATGATATTCACTCTGTTTTATTCATATTCAATTTAATATAGTGCTTGTTTTTCTCATGTGCACTGACAATAAATATAAAGCAGTTTGAGAACTCTCAAGAGGCTGAAAACAGAAGAGCTGGCCAGTGTCTCAAAGGAGATAAACTGTCGTATAGCCAAGAAACAATGTTCTAATAATTATGGCAAAATGAATACTCCTTTTTGAAGTAAGGGCTGGGGAATGAGAAAGCAGGTGTAATGGTAGTAATGTGATTGTTATTTTTTGAGTGACTCTTCAAAATACTAACTTCTTAGGATTATACGGTAAGGCATGGAAATGTCTGTTTTAGAACCAATGGTAAGAAATGCATCAGGTTTTCCAGTTTCCTAATACCATACTCCTTGGATGTACTTTTGTGAAGAAGTCTTTGAATAGATGGAATAAATTTTTTCAAAACCATGGTGCCTTCAAAGTAAGAAAATGTCATGTTGTTAGTGCATACTTGAACAAATTCCAAGATTTGAGAGGGAACTTTCCCAAAGTTTGACCAACTGTCCGAAAATGCTATAGTAAACATGAATTACTATAACAAATGCCTTGATTTTAATGGAAATTTTTTATTTTCCATAAATTATTGATTTTAAATGGAACATTTTAAACATTTAAATGGAATACTTTTGCGAAGAAGTCTTTGAATAGATGGAATAAATTTTTTCAAAACCATGGTGCCTTCAAAGTAAGAAGATGTCATGTTGTTAGTGCATACTTGAACAAATTCCAAGATTTGAGAGGGAATGTTCCCAATATTTAACCAGTTGTCCTCAAAATACTATAGTAAACATGAATTACTATAAAAAAAACCCTTCATTTTAATGGAAAATTTTTATTTTCCATAAATTATTGATTTTAAATGGAACATTTAAATTTTAATGGAAAATTTCTAGTAGTAAGTTGCTTAAAACAGGACAATCTTTGAGAAAAGTTTCCTAAGAATTGGTCCATATTTAGATAATGTAAATGTGGAAATTTGGTTAAATCAGTGGTTGAAAGAAGTCTTAATTTCTATTTCCCATTTAATTCCATTTACCCAATTTGAGTATAGAGGATCTAATGAGGCAACAAGTGCTATAGAAAACCACAGAGTAAGTTTAAAGGGATTGGGCACAAAATGGTAGGGGCATTGTTGGAAGTTCTGTTAATTAATAGGGTAGGTTACATTGATAAGACATAATTTGAGCTAATATTTCAACAAGATAGGGATGGTAGCCTTGTAGATACAGTAAATTGGATCCCTAAGGTGTGAGAATACCAAATATACTCAAGAAATGCCAAGGAGTCCAATCATGGCTGGTACACAGGCACAAAGACAAATCATAGGAAATGCAGTCATCCCTTCAGAGAGATGATGGGAGAGCACATCAAGTGGACTTTGTAGGCCACTGTGAGGGCCCTTTGGCTTTCACACTGCAGAGTTTTGAGAAGAGAAGGGATGTGATCCAGCTCATGTTTTGCAAGGATTCTTCTGACTACCCTGTTCATTTGTGAGGTGGGGATGGTAACTCAGATAGCACGCACTTGCAGAGGGCCTGAACAAAAGATGACATCAGTTTGGACAATGGCATTCAGAGGAGAGATGGCAAGAGAGGTGATCATCTTCTGGTTATGATCTGAAGGTCAAAGAATTTGCTGACAGATTGGATGGGGTATAAGAAATAGATAAAAGACGACTCCCAGTTTTTGGCATAGCAACTGGAAGGATGGCGTTCTATTCATTGAAAGGGGAGAAAATGAAGTTTGAGTTGGGAGAGGTTCAGTAGATCATGTTTGTTATGTTTGTATTTTGCAGTTCTGTTATGTGGTGTTATGCTCTCTCATGTGGCAGAGGTTTATCAGATGTCTGAGTGAAAGTGTTCAATAGGCAGTAGATGATACAAGTCTAGAGTTGAGCACAGAAGACTGAATGGGACTCTAAGACTTTCTGAAAACTCAAAGACTCGAAACCATCACATATATTGGTGATCATGCTGTACAGACATAAAAAATGGACTTACATATATCAGAACATGTATGTGGGAGGGGTTGTTTTCTGTTCAAGTCATTTTCTATAGTTTACATCTTAGAGGGCAATAACAGGAAGAGCATTCCAGTATCTTTTAGAACAATATCACTTCAAAATACTTACAATAGAAAGATTTCTGAAAACATTGTTTACCTTTTAGCAACAAAAGAAATTATGTTTTATTGAGAGAAAACCTCTACTGATATAGTAATGTGTAGATGGCAATTTAGGCAGACTTGGGACAATACCCTATATTTGCAATATTTATGGAGTGGACATGTTTTATGCAAGACCCTGGAGTAATGGACATGTACCAACCTTCTTCAAAAACTATTGTATTTAAATGCTACAACTGTGGTAGACTAGGTCACTGCTTGAATAAAAGTGAATTAAAAGTTTTAATTGGTACCTAAATTACCTGGTTTAGCTTCTTTACATATCTGTTGTAAGGTAAATTATAGCACTTTTATAAAAACAGCCTCTGGCTTGTAATTTTTATAAGCAGTAAAGGCTTGTGTATATTTTAAATTTTTCCTATTTTGTAGCAGAAACACTTCTTATGTGCGTTATAGAATCTTAGCTATAATTGCCAGAAATCCAATTAAGATACTAAAACGGTAAAATTTACAGATGAGCTTAACAGCACTTAGCTCTAATAGAGAACTGGTTCTTAACCTCTGTGTTAAACATTAGGGATTATGTATCTTTTAAAATGCTACAAAATATTATTAAAACAACGGCATTTACAACTGAGCTTTACAGTTTACTAAGAAGGGAGTTGTCCAGCAAATATGATTACAGAATTGTCCAGTGGTTGAAACATTAGTAAATCTGTAAAAAGCATTGTGTATGGAAAATGTGGGTGCTATTTTGCTTAAAAGATGTAATACCTCTCAATAGACAAATTCATCATGAGATTAAAATATTTTTATGGCCAGTAAATCCTGGTTACAAAACATCTCTGTTTTGAAAATGCTTTGTTTATTACACATATGCTGTCTATACATTCATCTAAGGACTCAAAAACATCACAATAGCATATAATACTTAATAAAATCACTTGCTACTTAATTTCAGTGTGAGTGAGCAAGTAAAATAGAGTAAGAACGCTGCTTACGTAAATACGCTTTAGAACAATAATTGGTTGTAAGAAGTAGCAGTTCTTCTTTATTTTTGGTGCTTCTGCAATTTCTATTTTCTTGGAAAATTGAAGTGGAAATGCTAAAATACTGATAGAATCACTCTTCCTCTGGCATTTACTGGCAGAATAGAAACTCACAACTTACAAGGCAGATCTAGCTCAGATCTAGCTTTTGAATGGAGTTGTACTTCAAATTTATTGTCTGATAAAATTTTTGAGTTTTCAAATGTTTAATTGTAGCATAAACCAATTGAACCTTAAATATTTTAGATATTTAATCCGATTGATCACAGTTGTTATGATGAATGAATGTATGATTGACAGTTGTAAAAAGTACAGTACAATTCAACTGTATTATTTTTTCTTGCTTATTTTGCCATTTCTTTAAATAAATGGCAAATAAAGAGATGGGGAGGGATCTTTCAGTCTATATCTGGTAGTCCCTATACTGTGCTCATACTGTGGTAAGTATAGGTGTTAAGGAAAGAGTGCTGAATACAAAATAGGTATGGTACCTGCCCTTGTGGTGCTCAGAGTTTTCTGGGGACACTGATTTCACCCCATTAATGAATAAATTTTGCTACTGAGAAAAAGGTTAAGTGGGAAGAAAGCAGGATCTGGAGGAGAGAGCATTGAAACAAAGGCTAATGTTGTGTGAGGTTTGTATGAGTTACAGTCATGTAGGTGGCTCTCATAGATGAACAGCAGTTATTAAGGGTAAGAATAGGAAACTGTTCTGTGGAAATCATCTTCAAAGTCTCTAGGGCCTTCCCTGTATTGAAAGCAAGTAGGCCGGGCACGGTGGCTCAAGCCTGTAATCCCAGCACTTTGGGAGGCCGAGACGGGTGGATCACGAGGTCAGGAGATCGAGACCATCCTGGCTAACACGGTGAAACCCCGTCTCTACTAAAAAATACAAAAAACTAGCCGGGCGAGGTGGCGGGCGCCTGTAGTCCCAGCTACTTGGGAGGCTGAGGCAGGAGAATGGCGTAAACCCGGGAGGTGGAGCTTGCAGTGAGCTGAGATCTGGCCACTGCGCTGAGATCCGGCCACTGCACTCCAGCCTGGGTGACAGAGTGAGACTCTGTTTCAAAAAAAAAAAAAAAAAAAAAGCAAGTAGTGGGCAGCAGGAAGATGACTGATAGAGGTCCCCCAGAGCCGTGTAGACATATAGGGGGAACACATGATGCGTGAACTTGTTTTCTTTCAAGAACTGGATATTTATTCTTCCTACAAAAATTTTATAATCATCAGCGTTGGTGATTGATGGGAAGATATTTTAATTTCTATTTTCGTTGTCATTTACTGTATTTTGTTTTGTTCTTCTAGATCTGTGACCATATGAAAGTCTGCATGTGGAATTTAACACCTGTGGTGATAGTGCAAATTATGAAACAAGGCACCATGTGTTAAGCATAACACATAATGGCACAGAAAGGAACTGCTTCAGTCATTCATAGGAAGGAGATGTCAGTGTTAAAGGAGAGTGAAGACTCCATACAGGAAAGGAGCATGAGCCGTGTCTTAGCAGACAGTCCCGAAGGAGATGCTCTTGCAGTGGTTCAGTGTGGGTCTGAGTTCAGGCTTGATTCCAGCCATTAGCTTTGTGACTTGACCATCATAGAACCTACTTCACTGGGTTTTTCCAATTAACAGGATAATACATGTAAAGCATTTAACTTGGGGAAAGCGTATATAAGTTTCTGACATATTAGCTAGTTTTATTGTTGTTTTATTCTTACTTATTATTTTTATTATTTTCTTTTTTTGAGATGGAGTCTTGCTCTGTTGCCCAGATTGGAGTGCAGTGGCGCGATCTCCGCTCACTGCAGGCTCCTCCTCCCGGGTTCACACCATTCTCCTGCCTCAGCCTCCCAAGTAGCTGGGACTAGAGGAGCCCACCACCATGCCTGGCTAATTTTTTGTATTTTTAGTAGAGACAGGATTTCACCGTTGTAGCCAGGATGGTGTCCATCTCCTGACCTTGTGATTCGCCTACCTCAGCCTCCCAAAGCGCTGGGATTACAGGTATGAGCCACTGCACCTGGCCTATTCTTACTTATTCTTGTTGTTTTATTATTTGATTAAATATGGATAGTAACAGAATAATTAATGCTTTGGGGCTAAGAATATGCATCCGTGATACATATAACAGTAAGTTCTCTGCAGGGTTCGTGTGGAGCAATATGGTTGGTAAAAGTACAAGGAATAGGACAGATATTGGTATTTTATTGATTGTATTATAACCATACATTTGCAGACAGCAATTTTCGGTTTAGTTACCTTACAAACACTTAAAGTTCTTTCTGTCATCTCAACCTTCGACCCCCTCACCCCGTTCCTATCAACTGGATATTGCCTGTAAAATTGTGGGAGTTTCTTTGTGTGCATGTATATTGACACCATTTATAAGGCAGTATTATATAAAACCAACTTAGCCAGCTATTTTTGTTATTAGCTCAATAGAACCCAGTGTTGTGGAAAGTGTTTAAGAAGGTGTCTAGGGATTGATCAGAAGAAACATCAAATTAAAACTGGAGGGAAACAAGAGTGAAAAATAAGCACAAGCCATCCCCATATAAAGTTATTTTTTAAAGATGGTCCATGGCTGGGTTGAAGCCACATCATCTGTAATTTCATTTGATTCCAGTCATTTTGAGGTAGTAAGTCCAACCTCCAAGCGTATGCCGTAAGGAGCGCCAGCTTAGCTATAGGCCCCTAAGGAACCCACAGTTTCTGTGCTTCCTATCTGAAAAGTTCTCTTTTCTGTTTCACGGCCATCCTGATCATGGGCAGACCTTGTCAGCCTCTTGTGGATCCTGGCGGGAAGGTTCGTGTTGAAATCATAATATATCATGTTGTGTATTCTTCCTTTTCTTTGATGCTCATGCACGTTCACAAAACACATTGTAGAGCAGGGAGGCATAATTTCCCTCATAGAGAAGATATTTTTCTTTAAGAGCATAGGTAGTCCCTGATCAAATATGCACATTTGTAGCTCAGCTCAAATTTATTAAATATGACACTAACTAGGTTAACCTGTACTTAATATATATCACCTCTTCTGTTTATTGACCCCAAAGATCATAGATACCCTTATGAGTCAAGAGCTTTGAGCATTATTCTGGGTCCAAATGACAAGATTTGCAGGCCTCATTAGGACACAGGTATGAACTCATCAGCGAAGGGCCGTCAGATCATACTGTCCTCTTGCTCACAGCCTGTCCGGCTCTTGTGCAGGAGGGAGCTCATCTTTACCATGGCCTGCTAACACACCCTCATTGACTGCTGTGCTCCAGCCTCATTGCTGTTTTTGTTTCTTGTACAAACAAGGCTTGTTCCAGCCTCAGTGCCTTGGTTTCGCCACACATTCCTCCTGCAAACGTCTTTGCCAGAGCTTTGTACCTTGATATGGCTGGCACATCCTCCTCATCCCAGACTCTTTTCAAAGGTTTGCTCCACAGGGAGGAACATTCGTCTATCTCTTTTCTCGTATTGGATTCAAATTAACCATGTGAGAGTAGGGGAAGTTGAACTGTGAAAACTAATGTTTTTATTATTTAGTATGGACTGTATAATTTAGGAATCTAATCCTGATGTCAGTAGTGTAAGAATGGATTTTAAGTTCGGATATCTAATGTGAAGTATGTGAATTTTTTTAGATGCATGGTCTCAAATCAGCTTATTGGACATTGATATGTCTGCATGCACTAATTTCAACTATTTAAGTGTGTTGTTTGGGAATTTGATAATTTTGAAAATAAATAATCTTACGTAATTATTAAAGGGATTTCCAAAACCACCCATATTGCTTTCACACTCTAAACTGCTGTGATTTCAGTTTTATTTCTTGTGCCAGGAACTCATCACATAAGGTTCAGATTTATTCTGGTCCAAGTACATTTTAAAAAAATATTATAGATAGCTCAGATTCAGCCATGTTACCGGTAAGTGAATCATATCACAAACCACATACACGTTGAAGGGAGATGTATTTTCTGGTGTTCTTTTTAGTTTTAAACGTGGAGCGCTATTTGACTTATCTGGTAATTCATTCTGCCACTGTAGTTCCTGATGCCCTTTCATATTCTATCCTCTGTTTTGCACTTTTTACTTCCATTTCTTCCCTGCCACCTCCCTTTTCTGGACAGTTACCTTTTCTTCCTGTCTCTAGCCTCTTTCTAACTTTGACACTCAGATTTATACTAAACTATCATCCTGAGCCGAATTTGTCAAATACGGAGAAACACAGCCTTTTGCAAAAGCCTTCAGCAACTTGGCGCTGCAAAAGTGATAAAGGCCACACTCCTTCAGATGACACTCACTCCCAATTTCCCATCAGCCTCCCCTTCCACAGCGTCCCTTCTTACCTCGTTCCCTCTGGCCATGCCGGATGAGCTGCTGTTCTGATCTTGCCTTGTGTAGTCAGTATTCCAGAACTTTGCTCAATGTCTTAGTTGGGAAAGCAGAAAATATATTTTGCTTTGTATTTCTGTTCATTCTTTCTGTATCTGAATACCTTATTATAAACTCCCAGGGGGCAAGGTCCATGTTTTATTCTTTTTGTCTCTCCCAGTTTATGGCATGGTGGCTTATACATAATAAATGCTGAATAGATATTTGTGAGTTGAAGATTTTGTGCCCTACTGAACTAACCACAGTTTCTTAATGCACATAGTATTCATTCAGTGCTTTCTCAAAGCCTTTTCTTGCAACCACACTTTATAAACGAGGAACATAGATAAAGCAGTGAAGAGTCAAGTTCAATTATCCGGCAATATCCTTTATTCTCTCTTGGAGTTGATGGCTTAGGGCAGTGGTTTGCAGACTTTGACCTCCATCCCCATCATCTAGAAAGCTTGTTAAAATTCTAGGTCTGGGGCCCAGAGTTTCTGATTTATTAGGTCTGTGATGAGGCCTAAGAGTGCACATGTCTGAGAGGTTGCCAGGTGATGTGAATGCCTCTGCATCAGAACCTCATTTAGGGAACCTCTATGCAGGGTGACCAGAAGTCTCTGACTATTCTAAAGTGACTGAGTTCAAGAACACTTAAACTCTGAATAATCTCAAGATGAGTTAAAAGTGGCTTTTAGTTGTGTGTATTTCATATACCTTTTTATCTTGAGATTTTGTTTTTTACCAATAAGGTGCTTACAGATCTCCTCTCCATTGGTCTTTATTTAATTGGAAGGGAAAATGCTTTCACCTGTTGGGTGTACACACTAAACTCTTCTTGAATTTTCCCAGCCTAGTTTGCTCAAAATCATAGCGCATCCTAGATGGTAGCTTCATTAATCCTCATGCTAATCCTACAATTTGTCTCTGTTTTTCCAGTGAGGGGAGATTAGTTCACTGGTCCAAGGTTATACACACAGAAAAGGTAGGGGAACTAGGATTCAAACTTGGTGAGTCTGGCTCAGGAGCTCACACACTTCACCACCATCCTTTGGTGTCTCCCTAGGTAACATAAGATGCTGCTGTCCTTGTTTCAACCTGTGGGTTGATGCCTTTTCCACAAATCCTTTTGGCATCTCCAGCTAATCCCTGGTTTAAGGCTGCCCTCTGGCATTACAGGTTTTTTATGCTTGATTGGAAAAACTCAAGTAACCATCACTCTTTAAGGAACTGTGTCTTAATCAGATTTATTTTGGTCTGTGAGTGCAGCTGCACATTAGAGTTACAGAATATTTTTATCACTTGCTTTATGAAAAATGACAGTGCACCACAAATGGCCCAGTTTAGAAGAGAATAGTGGGGCCTCTTATCAGATGATCTTGCTTTTCTGAATTTATAGTTTTACATGCATCATCATATTTGGTTTTAAAAACAAAACAACAACAACAACTGATAAACATTATCCTGATTTTGCAGGTAAAGAACTGAGTCTCAGGAAAGTCGAAGAACGACTTCACGGCCGAATCATTAGAACGAGATCCAAGTTCAAACCCAGGGTTTGACTTCCCAGTTCAGAGTTGATTTTACTGCATGTTCGATACTTGTATTAAGATGGAATGTATACCTTCTATAAGCTGTAGGAGAGATTTTGCAAATATTGGATACAGTTCTCAAATTAGAATTTTGAGTATTCACTTACTCAACAAGTTTTTACTGTGCTGTTTCTTTGAGCCAGGCATTCTTCTGGATGCTTGGAATATATCACAGAACAAATATAAACTTCCCTGTAGTTTGAACATACTATTAATTTATAAAGTGAATAAATATCGGAAGCTTCCACGTTTACTGTGATAGGTAATTTTAAGTGTCTGCTTGACAAGGATTCGGTGCCCAGCTGTTCAGGAGGGTAACAATAAACAGCAAACAGAAACGAGTAAATTGTGTGTTAGCTGTTGATAAGTGCCATGGAAAACAAAATAAAAGTAGAGGAAGGTTGGGGAGAAAGGATTCCAGGCAAAAGTAATGCAGTTGAACTTTTATGTTGGATAGTTATGTAGAACTGACATGTAAGAAGTAAAGGAGGTGAGGGAGTTAGCCGTGATGCTGGCTTTGAAAAGACAGGTCTAGGCCCAGAGAGCAGTGGGCACAACGGCCCACCCGTGGCAGTGTGCTGAATGTGCTTTGGGAACAACAAGGAGGACAGTGTGGCTGGAAGGAGAATAGTGGGAGGATACTTAGGAGAATGAATGCTCAGCCAGGTTTTCCAGGACCTTGTTTATCATGGACGGTTTTGAGCCAAGAAGTGACGTGATCTGACGTAGACTTGGATCAGTCTGATGAATCTGTAGAGAACAGACTGCAGGAGAGCAGTGGTGGACACGGGGAGACCAGTTCAGAGATGGTGTTGTCAATCCAAATGACACATGATCGTGGCTCAGACTAGGAGGAGAGAACAATGGAGGTGGCAAGAAGTGACTCAACGCTGTACCTATCCAGAAGGTAGAATCAGCGGAGTTACCTGGTGGATTAGGTGTATAATGGAAGAGAAAAGGCTGAGTTAAGAATGACTGCCAAGATTTTCGGCCTCAGAAACTCTGAGGGATGCAATTGGCACCAAATGAGTAGGAGAAGAAGGTGAGTGGGGCAGGTCTGAGAGGTGGATCAACTTGAGATGAATTTCAAGTTCACCAAGGCCTATGGGGCACCCAGCTGTCAGTGGATCTAGGTGGCAGTGGCTCAGTAGGCAGGTAGATCTAGGAGTCAAGGTCCAGGCGAGGGGTGTGACCTGAGATTCATCAGTGTGTGGGTGATATTTAAAGTCACCAGACTGGGTGAGATATCTGAGAAAGTGAATGTAAATACAGAGGAGGAGGTAAGACCACCGAGCCCTGGGTGAACGTGATTGGGATGTCAGGGAGAGGGGGAAACAACAGAAGAGTGAGAAGTGGCCAGTGAAGCAGGAAGAAAACGTGCGGAGAATGCTGTTCATGAAGCCAAACACAAAGACCCAGGAAGAGCTTGGCGGCGTCTACACCTGTCAAATGCTGCAGGAAGGTGAAGAAAAGAAGGTCTAAAAAATTGTCCCCAGCTTTAGAAGGACGATGGTCCTTGGGGAGCTTGAGTAAAGCAGTTTTGGCAGAGTGATGAGAGAGAAAGAGCGAGTTTTCCTAGCACGAGAGACCTGGTGAGAAGATGGGGAGCCATCTGCAACTAAGTAGATTCTTCCCAGAAATGTATGTGTTTTCCAGTTTTGACAGGTTTTGATTAATCTTCCGAGGTTTGAATGTGATTCTTTTATTTGGAAGAGGTTTAAAAAGAAAGAGAGAAAAACATCAAAAGAGAGACACAGAGAAACAGGTAAGTAAAAGACAGTGAAAGCAGAGAGAAAGAGGAATTCTCAGAGATCACTTGGACTTTATAGCTGGTAAAGTGCACACATAAGGGCAAACTCATTATCAAATTGGTTTCCTATTGTTCATTTCCAGCTGCCTCTTTTCTTTTTGCTGAATAATTAATTGGGTCTCTATGAACAAGTAATTCAAATACATACATTTTGTTGCTCTATTACATTTCTTATCTGCTTGTTTCTGTTTCTAAAGGGTCAGTCAGTATAATTCCAGGATCTAGGAGACTGTTTCCCACTGCATGTAAACAGAAACTTTGAGGTGTTCACTGTGACTATACAGTGTCTTTTCATGAAATGTGTATTTTTGAACTGGATACTCTTTGGATCACCCTGACTGGTATCTATTTCTTTGGCCAGTGATACTGTCACAGTTGGGATTTCCTTCACATCATATAGAAGTGTCCCCAAATGTTCTGTTTACTCAAGTTTTCTCGCAGTATCTTCCTTAGTTCTCTCCTGTTTCTTGCCATTTGTTCCTTACTGCCGTTAGACCATCACTTAGGGTCAAGGTAGGAATATAGTGATTTGGCATTGTGCTGACCATGTTTCATCTATAATTAATTAAGCAAGGATTGTGGATTTTTTTTCTAATTTTAAGAATGCACTTAAAACAATCTCTTTCAGACTTAGAATAATCACCTTTGGTTAAAATGAATGGCTTTACTGTGAGCATTTTGAGGTCAGTCTCTGGGTGACATTCCTGTGGCATTCTTGGGGCTGAGTGTGATACCGTGGCCTCCAGTGGGAGCTGGAAAATATCCGATGAAAGCCGAAGAGTCTGAAAGGTAGGAACAAGGGGGAAGAAACAATGAATGCCGTTGGGTGTGAGTGAAGAGGTGGCGTGGTTAAGAGATGAAAGTTCATTGTAAATGTGTAACAGGAAACAGGAGATAGAAGGTGAAGGTAAGCTTGTAGCTGACTTGAGGTAGGAGGAGAAAGTATTCCATGACTGAATGACTAGAAATTATACTCAAAATCTTTTATTTGCCTTTTCTAGAAAGCATCAACTGCATTTAGCTGCCCTCTACCCTAACTGCTGATTAAAATACAAATAACTGGTTCTGGCTAGGATTTTGAATATCAAAGCTTAGAATTTTGGATTTACTTTTACCACCAGCACCTTATGAAACATACTGTGTTTACCAAAATCACAAATGGAATTGGCCATTGCCAATGTAGAGCCTTGGCAGCAGCACACAGGCCAAGCAAACTCTCCAAAATACAAACATGATTGCCTGTGACTCAGTACTACAGGCAGAATCCAGCACTTCCGTGAAGAAGCCCTGGGTAGGCATGGTTTAATGACTTTAAAAGTAGGATTTCCAAACAGGCCCTGTGTTAATGAACAAAGCTGCATGAAGCCAGCTGCTCCTGTGGACTGCACATGAGTGAGACCATTTCCCTTCAGGCCACAGAGTCAAGTCAGCAAATTCCTCTAGGAAATAACTAGGGCTGAGAAAACAGACTCTGTACCGTTTCTTTCAATCATGCAGAGTAAAGACCTTTCTTCTCCTGAAAGGTAGTGTTTCAGCCAAGATCATTTTGGGGGCATTTAAATGTTATTCTAATAAGAGAAATTCATTCTAGGGAAACAACACACACACACACACACACACACACTGGACAGAGAGATAATACGAATATTACTTAAGGCATTGGCTCATATAGCTATGGGGCCTGGAAAGTCCAAAATCTATGGGGCGAGCTGACAGGCAGGAAATTCAGGTACGGGTGATGCTGCTGTAGGAAGTCTGAAATCTGCTGGACAGGCCAGTAGGTTGGGAACTCAAACAGGGCATTTATGTTGTAGTCTTGAGGAGAATTCTGATTTGGGGAATCTCTGTCTTTTAAGTTCTTCAGCTGATTGGATGAGGCCCACAACATTATGCCTGGTGATCTGCTTTACTTAAAGTTACCCGATTGTAAATATTAATCAAATTCACAAACACCTTCACAGCAGTATCTGAACATGTGCTTGACCAAACAGCTGGGCTCCATGCCCTAGCCAAGTAGACACATAAAGTTCCCTATCACAGTAAATGTGGAAGCTTCTGATATTTATTTACTTTATAAATTAATAGTATGTTCGAACTACAGGGAAGTTTATATTGAATAGTACAAAATGTACTTCAGATAGAAACTTTTGTTTTTCATTAATGAGATGCAAATATGTGTGAGTGCATGCTGTGATTTTGGATCGGCACTCTGGGTGTTATTATCTTTGTTTAACTCAGTAGCGAATGGATTTGAAAATAAATGAAGAAAAGAACTCACATTTTTTTTTAAGAAATATTTTTTATTAATCATAATTGCCTTTTTTCTCATTCCCCAATACAATGTCTCCTGCCAATTTAATAATTTATTAAAAATGTGCAGTACAAATACTAGTATTCATAAAAGAAATAAACTATATATTTAGTATAGATAATGCAGATAAGTCCATACTTTCTATATCAATGCGAAGTTGATTGTTTGTTAGTAGCTACTTTATTACCTATTACCTTGGAATTTCATATCTAGGGAATATATTTGTCTTTACAAAACAAAATACGTTCATCATTTTTAATTTGCCACAAAATTTTAGCCTACTTTTTTCACTTATATTTCTCATTTCCATGGAGTTTTGGGTGGAGTGGAGTGAAACATCTTACCACGATGGTGTTCGTGTGCCTTTGGACTTAGAGGATGCATGAGAGCTCTCTATTAGCACCTCAGCTCATCTTCCACCTATATCCCTTCTCCTCAGCCACTAGCTGTACTTCCTTTTTTATAGTCATTTTATTTATTATTATTCCATTTATTTTTTTATTATACTTTAAGTTTTGGGATACAGGTGCAGAATGTGCAGGTTTGTTACATAGGTATACACATGCTATGGTGGTTTGCTGTACCCATCAATGGAGTGCTGGGTGTATTTTAAACCTCCTATCTTATAGGCAGATTAGATTTGACTTTCAGACCTGCAAGGCTCATGGTTTTCCTACTCAGCCATTCTGGGTTCCTGGCCATGGGCAGAATGTGCCACTGTGGTTAGATATTTCTTTTCTTTTCTCTCTGTTTCTCACTGTGCCAGTCTGGATGTAAGACTGCCTGTTCTTTGGAGAAACTCACAAAAGGCCACGAGAATCATCTGGCACACTTCATCAAGTCCTCAAACCCTCCAGCCTGTGGTCTGAGATACATAGACAGGAGTTTGACAGCCGCTTTCTTTTTTTTTTTTTTTTTGAGACAGAGTCTCGCTCTGTCGCCCAGGCTGGAGTGCAGTGGCGCGATCTCGGCTCACTACAAGCTCCGCCTCCCGGGTTTACGCCATTCTCCTGCCTCAGCCTCCCGAGTAGCTGGGACTACAGGCGCCCGCCATCTCGCCCGGCTAGTTTTTTTGTATTTTAGTAGAGACGGGGTTTCACCATGTAGACCAGGATGATCTCGGTCTCCTGACCTCGTGATCCACCCGTCTTGGCCTCCCAAAGTGCTGGGATTACAGGCTTGAGCCACCGCGCCCGGCCGACAGCCACTTTCTTACCAGATAGTGAATACCTACCTTTCCAGTCAAGGGCAGTGTGCTCATTACCTAAACCATACCCCCAGATGAACCAGTTCTTTAATCTGGGCATATCACTGACAGCCAGTGGTAGTTTTCTGATTAGTTGGGACTCCCTTTACAAATCATGGAAAATGAACTTAACCTGGAGTAATAGGAAATGTGGAATTTACAGACTCTCCTAAGTAAAAATGCTACAGGTTTGCTCTGTCCCCATGTTCTACTGGTCATAGCTCAGTTTTTCTCTTTCTGTCTGATATGGCTGTGTCCCTACCCGAATCTCATCTTGAATTGTAGCTCCCATAATTCCCACATGTTGTGGTGGGAGATAATTGAGTCATGTGGGCAGTTTCCCCCATACCGTTCTCATGGTAATAAGTCTCATGAGATCTGATGGTTTTATAAGGGGAAACCCCTTCACTTGGTTGTTTCTCTCTCTTGCCTGCTGCATTATAAGACATGCCTTTTGCCGTCTGCCATGATTGTGAGCCCTCCCCAGCCATGTGGAACTGTGAGTCCATTAAGCCTCTGTTTCTTTATAAATTACCTAGTCTTGGGTATGTCTTTATGAAAATGGACCAATACACTGTCTATTAGTTCTGCTTTCTTCTTTACTACCTTCATCTTTAGCAGGCTCTTTACAAGTAGTGTCAATATGTCAGTGGGGGCTCCAAATTTATATGCTAGGAGTTGAGCAACCATAGGGAAGAATGTACTGTTTCCTGATGGTTCCAAAAGACTGTTAAGGATTCACTCAGCCTAATCTAGCCTGGATCTCATGGAAATCATCCTGGACAAGAGAATGAAATATTCTGACCTAGCAGGTTTGGGTCAGGATTTGACTCACATGATACATGATCCACATATACCATATGCCTCCCCGAGCACCTAGAGTCATTACAGGTGGAGCTATGTGTATAGAAGCTCTTTACCAGAAGCTTTGCGTGTGGAAGACATAGCCTGAACCAACAGTGTGGAGCACAGCATGATGTAGGCTTAGGACATTCTGAAGGGTTTGTGCAAAGTGAAGGCCAATATGTCCTCAGGAAATAAACAGTGCCATTGTGTGAATCAGGTAGGGGGAAAATTGAGCCATTTTGTGACACACCAGATTTCAGAAGATATATACCATTACCAGTCAGCCCCAAATTCACATTAGGCCTGGTAATTTTCCCAAGCTACAACATCCAACACACTATATTAATGCTGTTATTTTGAATTTTATTTATTTGACTATTATTTTTACATTTATTTTATAATTTTACATTTTATAAGTGTGTAGTTTCTGTAAACTTAAGGACTTCTAGCCTAGTTGTGTTTGTCCATGCCTAACTGTAATACAAATAATTTGAAATTGGATGTCTTTATTTTTTTTTTCTTGACCAGGTTATAGTTTTTCTCCTATAAAATGTAGCAATGTTTAAACACAAGGAAGTAGTTTGGTAAATATTTTAATATTCATTGTTGAATAAAACAAATTAAAGTTGAAAGAATAGAGGGCAAACTTTTGCCTTGCAAGGGAGAAAAGTCTATGAAAATTATGTGTAGAAGTATAGAAAATTGTTGTTACTATAGGAATTTAGAATTATCATTGGTATTTTAAATATATTAAAATAAGCATTAAATAACTTTTTAACATAATTCTAAACAATGTCTGGTTTTTAGCATAATTGCTATTGTAATTGAAAGATTTTTCTATTTGACACTTGACAATATAATCCACAAGTAATTCATTAATGAAAGTATATGTAGATATGTTGTCATAATTATGCTTATTTAAAAATTTCAGGATCTATTTCCACATTGTTTCACATAGTTAATTTCTTTTTAAATTTAGTTTTTTAAAATTTATAATTGACACATAATTATACATATTCATGGGGTATACTGTGATGTCTCAATGCATGTATACATAGTATAATGAACAAAGCAGAGTAATTATCATATTCAGTACCTTAAAGATTTATCATTTCTTTATGGTGACAACATTCAAAGTCTTCTAGTATTTTGAAATATATACTACATTGTTACTTGCTGTGGTCACCCTACTGTGCAATAGAACACAACACTTATTCTTCTTGTCTAACTGTAATTTTATAACTACTGATCAACCTCTCCTGATACATGCCTCCTCCTTCTCCTTCTCAGCCTCTGGCAACTACTATTCTACTCTCTACTTCTATGAAGTCTACATTTTTAGATTCTACAAATGAGTGAGAGATCATGCCGTATTTGTTTTATTGTGCCTGGATTAGTTCAATTAACGTAATGTCTTCCAGACTCATCTGTGTTGCTGCAAATAACAGGATTTCATTCAGTTTTATGGCTGAATAGTATTCCATTGTGCATATGTGTATATATCACATTTTCTTTATCCGTTCATCTGTAGATGACTTTTAGACTGATTTCTGTATCTTGGCTATTGTGAATACTGTTGCAGTAAACATGGGTGTGCATATATATATGTATATATATACATACATCCAATCTTTGACATACTCATTTTATTTCCTTTGGATATACACCCAGTAATGAGAGTGCTAGACCATACCGTAGTTCTATTTTTGAATTTTTGAGGAACCTTCATACTGTTTTCTATAATAGCTGAACTAATTTACATTCCTACCAACAATGTATGAGTTCGTTTTCTCTGCATTCTTGCCAGCATTTGTTATTTTTTGTCTTTCTGATAATAGCCATTCTAACTGGGGTGAGGTGATACCTCATTGTGATTTTGATTTGCATTCATCTAATGATTAGTGATGTTGATTTTTTTTGTATGTCTATTAACCGTTTTCGTATATTGTTTTGTAAAATGTCTATTTGGGTCTTTTGACCGTTTTAAAATCAGATTATTTGCTGCTTTTTGCTATTGAATTGTTTGAGTTCCTTATAAGTTCTGGATATCAGCCCTTTGTCAGACGCATATTTTGCAGATACTTTCTCCTGTTCCGTAGGGTGTCTCTTCATTTTATTGTTTACTTTGCTGTTCAGAAGCTTTGGAGTTTGATGTAATCCCATTAGTCTATTTTTGCTTTTATTGTCTCTGCTTTGGAGATCTTATTACAAAAAAATGATTGTCCAGTTGAAATTTATGAAGCATTGATCCACTATGATTTCTTCAACTAATTTCAGTTTTGGGTCTTACATTTAAGTCTTTCATCTATTTAGAGATGATTTTTGTATATGGTGAGAGATAGGGGTCTGGTTTCGTTCTTCTATATGTGGATATACAGTTACTTCTAATTGACGCTTAAAAACACAGCACCTTTGCCATCTGTACAGTATGAAGCCAAAAATTGATAGTTTGTTGAAATGTTGAAAATGTTATTGTACTTGCATTTTTATCGAACTGACAACCTATATGCCGTATTTCTAATTTTTCCATTAATATTTCTGTTTTAATTGGCTGACGTTCACTTAATGCAACAATGACAAAATTGTCCAAATAGAAATAGTTAGAAAAGATTTTTTTGTACCTTATTTCTGGTTTGGATTTTGAGTTTTTAATGTTTCATTAGGCAAGTTCTCCAATTTGCTCCTGTATTTGGAATATTTCTTCTCTGTATTAGCCATTCATTCATTTAAAAATCATTATGGTTTGTGGCCATAATGTGCTAAGGTGTGATTTATGTTCCAGGGATGTGTCAAAGTACAAATCAAAGTTTCTCTTTCTCACAGGGGTTACATTTTAGATGTCTTGATTTGATGTATTTTATGCATTTATGCTTTTCTAAATATAGACTAGTCACAATTTATCATGGACTCAAACATTAAATATAGTGCGACCCATCCCTTGAAAAAATCCTTTCTTAGCCTTGATATTTTATTGATTTTATTCAGATTTAAACTTTCCATGACTTGTGTATAATATCAAGCCGTAGATCGTCTTGACGATTGTATTAGCATGCTAGGCCTTCTGTAACAAAGCATTGCACACTGAGTGGATTAATTAATAGAAACATAGTTTTGGAGATGGAAGTCAAAGACCAAGGTGTCTTTTTAAGGGCTGTGAGGGAGAATCTGTTCTTCCAGGTTTCTGGTAGTTCCCTAGCAGTCTTTTCTGTTTCTTGGCTCTTGTGTCTTCACCCCAAGCTCTGTTTTCATCTTCACGTGGTGCTCCTTTTCTTAAGGACACTAGTCATATTGGACTAGAAGCCTTCACTACTCCAGTATGACCTCATCTTAAGTAACTACATCTGCGATGCCTCTGTTTCCAAATAAGGTCACATTCTGATGTACTGGGGGTTATGATGCTATGAATTTTGGGAGGCCATTATCATATAGTCCATATCCATCACCATGAAGTAGGTGAGATTTACTTTTTCATTTAAAAATAGTTATTAAAGTATTGTGCTGGGGACAAGTGATATATAGTTAATAAAAAAAGAAAACAACATGTTTAGACCCTGATTTTATAAAGTCGACTGGCAGATCACATTCAAAATGGTGCTAAGACAAGCATTCAGGTCCTGGCTATTTCACGTTCTAAAAGTTGATGGTAGAAACCTGATTTCCACGTTGAAGCTGCTGTCTTAACATAGCTGTGGCTTCCTAATGCGTCCTCGGCTAGTAGCCACTGGAGAGTCAGGTTTCTTGCCGTGATACAGTAAGGGACTCCAGTTACAGTCACACGCTAGCTCCTGTTCATGAAAATGATGGCTCCCTCACTCCCTGTCCCTCCTCCCCCAGTCAATTAAGAGGCTAACTCCCTGATCTTCACTTTCCTGCCTTTATGTATAGCCAACCTCGGGACATCCAAATTCAACTCAGACACTTGCTTGAAGCTTGATTAAAAATATTAACGTGACTTACTACATAGGAAGTTTGCTAGGAAGAAAGTAGTTTGCCAGCCAAATATAGTGATTGATTAGAAAAATGAGCTAGTTATTGAGATTTTTAAAAATCACTTCATCAAAATCCTGGCAACAGAATATACATGGTACCTATAAAAGAGTTCAGATTAAACAATAGGTGCTCCCTGAATTCATTAGTTTTGTGATTAGAAACAAAGTTCTGTGATATGCCAGAACTTCCATGTAAATTTTTTTTTTTTTTTGAGACGGTGTCTCACTCTGTTGCCCAGGCTGGAGTGCAGTGGTGCTATCTCAGATCACTGCAAGCTCCGCCACCTGGGTTTACGCCATTCTCCTGCCTCAGCCTCCCGAGTAGCTGGGACTACAGGCGCCCGCCACCACGCCTGGCTAATTTTTTGTATTTTTTAGTAGAGATGGGGTTTCACCGTGTTAGCCAGGATGGTCTGGATCTCCTGACCTCGTGATCCGCCCATCTCGGCCTCCCAAAGTGCTGGGATTACAGGCTTGAGCCACCGCGCCCGGCCCTGTGTAACTTTTTGTAAAACTAATGCCAGAGCTATTTTATGCTATAAAATATTCTCCAATTTTCAGAATGGGATGAAGTAAGTGTAACTGATGATTGCTTTCATTTTAATGGGAATCTACAAATGTGAATCCTAATTTGGCTTCAGAGGTTGCATTATTAGTCTTCAAAATCTGGCAAGCAGTGTGTGTGTGTATGTGTGTGTGTGTGTGTGTGTGTGTGTGTGTGTGTATTTCAGCCTATCCATCCCTTCACGATATTCACAATGCACTCACGTTGGATCGCTTTATAAACTTTAAAAAGTCTTCAGGGAGCTATCACACAGACTTCTTAGAAACCTGTGTTAAAAGTTTCTGTAAAGATTTTCATCCCTGAATAACACCTATTTTATTAAAATAAATATGCATGGGCTTTAGTTAGTTAAATGGGAAGTCATTTTTTCCCTTCTATTTACATAGAAATGTGGAATATGGGAAATGAAAGCTGGAGGAATGAGTACAACAGCCAATGCCTTGGTAAATGATGAGTAGACTAAAGTCTCATACACAGATTGAGCTTGATGAGAACTGGGACTCAGACTGAATTCTCTTGAATCTAAATTGTTATCTTAAAGACAGCAGTGTTTGAAACACTTTGGGGTACTGATATTTTATAATTTGAAGGTCGATCAAACCACTGTTAAGATTTTCTGTGCTAGTACAGACAATATAGTGTTTTATTTTTCCTTTAAAAACCTGGTTCTGTTAAAGAAAATCAAAGAAACCACCCCTGGAAAAAAAAATGAATTTTTTTCTGATTTTATTGATCCAAATAGAGTCAAAGAGTCCATTTCCTAGGATCATAAATAAGTATTTAGCATTTCTAATACACAGTTAGAAAGTGAACTGTGTAGAGCTAGTGAAATAGCCACATTATTGTAGCTTTGACTTGTAATAAAGGTAAGATATTTTCTTGAGTATTATCTCAAATATCATAGTGGTGAGACAGATATTTTTTGCTAAACTCTGTTGACAGTCTTAATACTCTGTTGAGATCAGGTTTCTGGACACAGGGTGGTTTTACAAATTATTTATCTTTCCCTCCTCTGATACTGATGATACAGGCTGTCTGGGAATCCTGACAGTCTCAAGACAGCAAATATTTCTTCCCGTAGATGATCTGTAATGTATCCACGAGGAAGTTTAACAAAAGTAAGTGTTATCCTCAGAAAAATGTTCATTTGCAAACCTGAATGTGAATCCCTCTGATGATGTTTTTGCCTGCCTGGGTGTCCACCTGTCATTCTCTAAAGAGAAAATAAAATGATTTATGTAATTATTCTCTGCAGGCAAAAGGAGAGTATACTGGGAACTACTAATGAGACAGTGCTTTTTGACAGGTAGTTTGGTTTTCTTGTTTTATTTTTATTGCCATATTTTCACATCTTTTGGTAAGACAAGAAGTGCAACCTTTTCGTGAGAGTCCGATTCGAAGATGGATCTGTCAGAATGATGACATTCCCTACTGGGCATTGTTGGGAAAGAAAGATTTGTAACCTGCCTTTGCTGATCAAGCAATATTAAAGCAGGGTTCTAATTATTGTTTCTGGACTGAGCCAAGTTAATGTTTCTTCTATACTACAGCGCTTCACATGTTTGAAAACAACTACTGTACCTGTTCCTGATTGTCTCTAAAGCAACAATGCCAGGAGAAATAAAATGTTTGCCACATAAGCAAGTTAAAATTGCTAGTAGCCTCATGAAAAAATGCAAATAGAAACAGGTGAAAGTAATGTTAATAATATATTTGAGTTAAACCAATACACCAACATGTTATTTTGACATTTTCAGTATAAAAATTATAAAAGAGTTTACTTTTTTTCTTATTACTAAGCCTCGGCAGTTTGAAGTGTATTTTATGCTTATGGCAGCTTTTATTTTGGACTAGCCTTATATTATTAGCTAAATAGCCACGTGTGGCTAGTGGCAACCTTACCGAATAACACATTCCAAACCAAATCTTCCCAGCCTCTGAATAGCCTTGATAGTTTTAGAGATTTGAGTTTGTCCATGCCGTGGTCCAGTTGATCTGCATCTCGTTAATATGTGCTGATCCTGTCTTGCAGTTGTGGTCTCTCTAGGATAGACTAGAGCTTTACTTGATCTGATGTGAGTAACAGCCTGGGATACGGCTTCTGAAACTTGAATGAGTATACGAAATCACCTGGGAGTCTTTTTGACATGTGGAGTCTGATTCTGTAAGTCTGGAGTGGACCTTAAGATGCTGCATTTCTGAAAGCTCTTGATGACACTGATTTAGCTGCTCCAGGGACCACACTTTAGGTAGCAAGAGCCTAGGGTGACAGTTTTGGCGGAACTTCTTAGTATTGATTATTCCAACTTAAACTGATTGCCAACATATCTAAGGATATTTTGTTCAATATATGTTACTACCAAGATTTGGCTTTCCATATTATTCTTGCGCATTGGTTTTCTAAACCCTAGTATAGAAGTTTGCTTGTGTTACTGGTACATTTTACTACATTCAGCCCATCAAGCAGAGCTTGAGATGTCAATGTGCATCCTTGTTCTTTAATCTATGTTTTCAGAATTGCTGCCTCCCCTTAAGTGATCCCTACATCCTGACACTATTTACATAATACCATCCTTCATGTCAGAGAAAAAAAAAGTGGACTGGGTTCTCTGCGTTGAAATTGATTCACTGATTTTTTTTGTTTTGTTTAGATTGTGAGAATTTGAGCGGTAAATAATTCACCAAATGATATCTCTCTCCCTGTCTAGTCCACAAGATCAGCCAGTGTGGAGTCATGACACATTCCTTGCTGATGCTCAGAAATATTGTTTCTCTTATATTGCAATATTTACCAGAAAGCTTTATCAGATTAAAAAGAAGAGAGCAGACCTTCACCTCTAGGGGTGAAAGGTACTATTCATAAGGGAGTGTGATTGATGGATACTGTTGGTTCCATTGCAATTGGATGGATACTAGATGAGCTATTAGGGCAAACTCTTCTTTGGGAGGCTTTCTTGTGAATGAAAGGGCTCAGGGTCATAGAACTTCAAGGCTTGGAGGTCCATTAAATGGCATTCTAGTCCAGTTCCTCATTTTACAGATCAGGAAACATGGGCATACAGAGGTTATGTGATTTGTCTAGAGAAGCTATAATGTCACCCCTGCTGAAATGTCACCACCCCAGAGAGCCCGCTCTTTCCATCTCCTGGCCTGCTTCGCTTTTCTTTCTCACCACTAGCTGTTATTGTGGTATGTCTATTATATCTATTTTATTATTTGTGTTTTGTCTCTCTCAACTTCAATCTAGAATAAAAGTTCCATAATTTTGTTTTAACAGTTTTGTCCTGTTGCCTGGCAAAGAGTATGTGATTAGAAGTCATTTTTTTACAGACTTAGTCAACTTATGGCCTAAACACAGTGATCCATATTCCAAGTTTAGATAATTATGTAACTGTAATGACTTATGGGGCGGGGGTGGGGATGATGGCTCATTAACTTTTTGTTTGTGTTTTTGGTTCTTGTTCTGAGATTAAATGCTGACCTTTAGACATCTTATAAGGCTAGTAGCAATGCTGAAATTCAACAAAGGGCTGGCATGAGAAATACAAGTTTCTCTAAAATGGCTTAATGAGAAACGAGAGGGTAAAGAGTGCACGTTGGAAGGTTACCTTACTTCTTTTGGTTCATCGTTGTTTGTTGCAAGGAATTCAAATGATTCCTTGAACCATTTATATAAAATTGGGTGATTTATACAGTAGATGTCTCAGATATAAAATGGGATATTATTGGCCATATAGGTTTCTGGTGAGAATACAGTGAAATAATGTATTCCTGGCATTCAGCATGGTGTTTGCCATGAAGTTTGTTATAGTAGTATTATCAACATAAAAATATTTCAGATATTTTATATTACCCATTTCAAGTTTGTCAGTGGCTGCCTTGTTAGGGGAGATATGCTCATTAAAAAGTGGAGTTTCCAAAGTACCTGAATTTATAGATACATGGACAGTCAGATTTTGGCTATTTCTTATTTTAAAATTTAATACATTAATTACCAATATTGCCTCCTGTTAAACCTACAGTTTCCCACTGTGCCTACATTACATTGAAAATAAGTGCCAGAATGCTGATTCTGGAGACTTTATTTTACTCTAAACAGCTTGGATTCCGACACGTAAACACTCGTGATTCTTAAAAAGCATGAAGTGATACGAGTTATTTTGGTGGGTCCAGTTTGTAGCATTCAGATCAAAATGTGCAAGTTTTAAAAGTTGAGTCAAAATCACAAACAATGGGCATCTCCCCATTTAATATTTATTTCTCTGAAAAATATAAAAACATAGAGGATATTTATTGTCGTGATTATTCAGACCTCTAGGCTTCACATCTCTCTGGGGCAGTTCATAGATAAGAAATAAAATCAACCACTAACCTGAGATAATTAATTTTGAGGGACACAAGTTATTTTATAATATACTTTAAAAATTATGTTCAATACATAATAGTGAACAATTAATGTTTCACAAAGAAACATTATTTATGCTACTTTAAGCATCTTTGATGAGAGATTTTGTATTTATCCAGTTTGTGTTTTGGAAAGACAGGCATCATGGATTTTGGTGGATAGGTTTTTCTGTTTTTATAGGTTGTGTGTGGGTTTTTCTATGTTTATAGGTTGCTTAGAGTTCTGTTTGACTCAGCAGACTACTCAGATGTAGTTACAGTTTTTTTTTCCTAATGAATACATTGCAGTAACTTTTATAATTTTTTAAGAATGAAGAAAGATTTTGTGTTGATTAACTTTCAGATTATTTAAAATGCAAGACTTGGATTAAAATTCAAAACTTGAATCCAAAAATCCAAAACTTAAATTTTGGATTCAGAGAATCTCTCTCTCTCTCTGTCTCTGTCTCTGTCTCTCTCTCAGGAGACACTCACCTTTGGAGCTAGAAGCCTGCATATAAAAGATATGACTACTCGGAACCTAGGGTCTTGTAGAGACCTCATAAACAGGCCACATGGAGACTGGGAGAGGTGGCCAAGGTGTCCCTCTGTTTCAGCTCCCAGCCATTTGTGTCTTCCCACCCAGGCACCCAACATGTGGGCCGTCTCTAGCCCCAGCCACTCATGGTTTTGCCATTAATACATCCATAGTGCAAGTTCCCAAGTGAAATCCAGTTAGTTAAGTTCAGGTAACCCCTGGAGCCATGATAGGCAGCAATAAGTTAAAAAAAATTGTCATTGTTTCATGCTACTAAATCTGGGGTTGTTTGTTACACAGATACAGACACATCTGGTTTTTGAAGTGTTCTCAGAATGAACCTAAGTTTCATGACCCACAAGTTGACAGACAGTTTAGAACTGAGATGTGGTCCATGCCCCATCCTTGAATGGTCCCTAACAGACCAAATTGGCTGTTGGATGGAATATGCTTCAGTTCCCTGGGTAATTAAATATATAATCAATCGTATGACCCCAGATCCCAGCAATACTTTTCAGATGTCCATGTGTATCACTGTCCTTACTTGGACAGCTCATAAATCATAAAAAGGCTGAGATTCATGTAAGGAGAGAGCTAGACTCCTCCGTGTTTTTACAAAATTGCGCAGATGACAAATTCCTCCTTGAAATTTTCATATTTAAGCATCCTAGCCTGAATTCAATTAATCATATAATATTACATCATTCTACCACTTTATTTCCACAATATTTATTGAGCCATTGGGTTACTTCTTCTAATTTTGAGTTAGAGTGGAATTTTCTTATCTTGATGTCTTTGCTATTGTATTTCACCAAATCTAAGAAAACTTGATTGTAAGAAGCACAATTATGTTAGGTGCTAAGGTGGAAGAAAAGATGCTGACAAATAATTTTAAGATGTCATAGATTTTAAGATATGACCCAGTATCAAAGACATTAAAATGTGAAAAAATATATCTCTTAAATTGATGCAGTGTAATGTTTAATAATGATAGTCTCATACTCTAGCAAAGAATATCTCAGAAATTCAGGATAGGCTTGAGGGAGGAGTCATTAAGTTGGGTGAAGCTGATGCAGGGCCTGACCTTCATTCTAAAATGTAGAACTTAAATAGTCAGCTATTTGAAACTGAATCTTTCTGTCTCAGCTGAATCCTATTACCTCAAACCCCAGCAAATACCTTTCAAATATCCTTGTCCATCCCTGTCCTTACTTGGAGAGCTAATAAGTCATACAAAGGCTGGGATTCATTTAAGAAGACAATCTGAACCTCTGTATTTTTGTCAGATTGCCCCAAGTTTGAGAAACACTACTCTGGAACATACATACTTCACACCTGGCAGAGAAAGTTCAAAATAAATGTGCCTGGTATGTTTGAAATTTTTAAAGGACAGCTTAGGTAATCTAAAAATGCAGAGCTGGGAGGAAAGGAACTCCATAAGGCATAAAGATTCATCTCAGGAATTCTGAAGTTTGGTGGAAACAAAAGGCCTGAATGTGGAGAATCAGGAAATTGCCTTAGAAAGAGAGAAACATCTCAGACTCTCTTGAGATGCTGGGAAGGGCATGTTTTCTAAGAAGGAAATGTTAGGATGTAAAGTGCAAAAAAATGTTTGGTGTTCCTAGAACAGAAGCTTTGTGTAAAATTGATTGTCCTGGCAGAGCACAGGACTGGAGTCAGAGAATCCAATTCTATGGGCCTAGTGATGCCCCATGCTGAAGGTAATGAGAGCTTGTCATGGAGTCATGGCTACTGTAATGGAGACAAGTAAAGGGCCTGGAAATATAATAAGAGCAAAAATATATACATTTGATTGTTTTCAGATTGATTTCTTCTCCAAAAATGACATAGAGGTTCATCAACCAACTACTTTGTAGATATTAGTGACCAAAACTTGTGTACATTATCGTCTCCCTCTGTAGCACACTCAGGAGTCTTGGAACTGGAAAAAAAAAACAACTTTTTTTTTTCAAAAGAAAAAACAGATTCACAAGCCTTTGAGCTGGGAAAACGGAAGAAAACAAACAAACATAAAAACTTCACACTTTTTGTCCAGAGGATCTGATTTGTTCCTAAAGATACTCATACTGTAAGTTTAGCTTAGAAATGTTTGCAGATCCAGCTTCTTAAAACCCAGTAGCTAGGGCAGTGGTGTGATTGTCCAGCTGTGAATGGAGATTCGAGATCGCCTTCTCTTACAATGACTAGTCTTTCCTGCCCTTGGCTCACAAGGCCTTACCAATTCTGTTCTTCAAATATTGACCACCGGCAATAATGTCCCATTGTACATTTACAATTTACAGAGCATTTTAATTCACATCATCACATTTATTTTTCAAACAATCATCAATATTGAACAAGATAGACTTCATATACTTCCAGTGACTTTCTGAAGCTACACAGATCATAAAATGTAAAGTGAAGGTCTGATCCTGTTTTGATTCAGTGCTTTATTCTTTCTCTCCATTCGCCAGATTTTTTCACGTCCTTTGAGGTAAATGTCTAATAAATGTTGGAATCATAATATTTTTCATCTGGAAGGGGACTTTAACAGACATGTGTTCTCTCCTTTGTACCTTGGAGCTAGAGAAATGGTCACCCTGAGAATTGTGGTGGTTGAACCAAAGTCAGAAAACAAGTTAACAAGTAGCAGATCCACATCTGATTCCCTGATTATTCTTTAAAACTACATCCCGTTCTGTTCTTATATCCTAATAATTAAGCTCTATGGCAATTCCCTTTACTGCTGCTGACCACCTTTCCCAGAGCGGCCCTGCTTGGAGCTTTTGCCTTGGACCACTGGTGGCGATGGATATTTTCTCCTTGGATTTCTTTCTTCCCATCCCCCTGAAACAACAGGAACAGAGGCACCATAGGTCGTTTGTCAGCTCTCTTGTGATTGTAATTTCTGTCTCATGTATTTCCATTGCCAATATACCTACCCTTGGTAAAGCTAAATATGGAGTAGCAAAGAAATAGGTTACTTTAAAATAATTTTGTGCTTTTATGGAATTTTTATCAAAGTAGAGTTTTTTTTTTTTCTTGTTTCTAATCAGCACATGATAGGAGATGATGTATTTCCTTTTTCAAAGTAGAGAATTTCTTTTTGGGTACTTCATTTCTTTACTTGAATTTGAAATTATCTGTTTGCCTAATGGAAACATAAATCATAGGTGAATTTTTTTTTTGGTAATTTGACTCTTTTTAGTGGTATTATCTAATTTTTAAAAATGAAAGCAGAATGAGACTTTGCAGAATCAGTCATAGTGTCATGAAAGTGGAGCTAATGTGTTACAGAAGGATCATGTGCTCACGTCTTCCTTACCAGGCCTACTGATTAACTAGTCACAGTCAAAGAGTAGGATATGGTTCTCTAATTCTCAAGTTTTCTCAGATAAGCATATTCTCCACATTCTATAGTTGTTTTCTCTTAGAATCTGGGGAAATTATGATCATTTTAGCACTCTTTTCTAGTCTCCAATGCTTTTTTATGTTGTACTTTATAAATTATGTATAAAAGCTGTTCCATTGATGCAGCATTTTCCTCTGTTCTTGACATGGCCCAACCAACGTGGAGTGGTGATTTGTTGATTTAAAGGGGGATGATATCTCCCAACGTTTGGAAACTAAACAACATTCTTCTAAATTATTCATGGCTCAAAGAGGAATGCTCAAAGGAAATTTAAAAAGGTACATTCAAGTGAATGAAAATTAAAATGCATTATATCAGAAATTTGGGGACATAACCAGAGCAGTGCTGAAAGGGGAACTTACAGCACTAAATGTATGCATTAAAAAAGGGAACAGGTCCTAAACAGTAATCTAATCTCCCAGCTAAAGACTCTAGGCAAAAAAAGAAAAGAGGGATGGGAAATGAAACCAAAGCAAACAGAAAGAAGGACATAAGAAAGATAATAGTAGAAATCAATGAAATTAAAGAGAGACAAATATTGGAGAAAATCAGTGGACAAAGAGCTGGATCATTGGAATGATCAATAGATTTGACAGTCTTCTCACAAGACTGACAAAGAAAAAGAGAAGACACAGGTTACCAACACTAGCAACAAGACTGGGAATATCATTACATACTAAGCAGCTATTAAAATGATAGGGAATACTGTGTACAACTCTACTTACATATTTGACAATTTAGATGAGATGGAAAAAATCCGCAAGAAACACAAACTACCAACACTAACATTAAATGGGTAACCTGAATAATTCTACAGCTATTAAGAAAATTGAACTCATAATTTAAAACCTTCCAGAAAAGAAAAAAAAGAAAGAAAGGCCTAGATGGTTTCCTGGTGAGGTGAATTCTATAAAATATTTACAGATGAAATAACAATCCTGCATAGTGTATGCTTTTGTGCAGAAAACAGAAGGAAGGAAATATTTCCCAACTCATTTCATGAGGCCACATTACCCTGATACCAACTCAGACAAAAACAGTAGAAGAAAATAAAGCTACAGGCCAATATATTCCTCATAAATATAGATGCAGAAATCCTCAAAAATGATAAAATCAAATCCAACAGTGTATAAAAAAATTTTTGTCTTCCTTTCCTCATTCATCTACTTTATTTTTTATTCTTGGAGATAGTTGCACTCTGTTGCTCAGGCTGGAGTGCAGGGGTGTGATCATAGCTTACTGCAGCCTCGACCTCCCAGGCTCAGGTGATCCTCCCATCTCAGCCTCCTGAGTAGCTGGGACTACAGATGCATGCCAGCACACCTGGCTTCTTTTTGTATTTTTTGTAGAAATGGGGTTTTGCCATGTTGGCCAGGCTGCTTGAACTCCCAGACTCAAATGATCCTCCTGCTCTGGACTCCCAAAGTGCTATGATTACAGGCAGGAGCCACTGTACCCGGTTCCATCCACTTTTAAATGTTCTTATTCCTGTGTTTTCTATGAGGGGTCTCATGTTGAAAGCAGGCACATTCAAAGACTGTGCATCAGGAGATTTGAAAGTGGGTGCTACTTTTGTTTGTAGTTCTAGTTTCTTCAGTGTAGGAGTCAGAATTTATTATTCTATGATGTAATAAAAGGTATATTCACAATAATATTCAACCCAAGATCCTGCAGAATATAGGTGTTTGTGTATTCAATTTAACTGAGTACTTTTAAAACACCTTATTTATTTATATATGTATTTATTTTTTAATTTGACAAATAAAACTTATGCATATTATGGGGTGCACCATGATGTTTGATATATGTATATATTGTGGAATGACTAATTCAAGCTAATTAACATATTCATCACCCTCACATACCATTTTTTGATGAGGAAGACTTTTTTGTATTTATATTCACAATCAACATTGTTCAATTACTTGTTTTGGCATGTTATCTAGCGAAGAAAAATTAGAATGCGTAGAAAAGATCTGTAGATACCAGCTGGTTACAGGTGTCTTGGATAAATGGGTGGAGGAAGAGAGGGTGAGATGCCATGATGTTATTTTGCATTTATTTTTACATGCATACATTTACGATGGAGGTTTTATTAATATTTTTACGAGCATTTGATGGTGCAGTTATTGAGTGCAAGCTCTTTGCCATTGGGTGTGTGCTTTGATTTTATTTCCCCAAACTCCTGTTCTCCTTAGCATTTTACTACAAGCTACTACTTCAGAAGGCAAACTACCCCATCCCCTCCCCTAGGTCTCACCTGCCTCTCCCACAACGGATTCTTTTTTGGTGGACTTAGACCTTTTGATTTCTGTCATATGATGAACAGTTTTTTAATTCAATTTTGTTTCAGGATATATTCAGAATTTGATGTATAGTATACATACTATAAGGCTCAATTGTTTTGGTTTAGCATTCAGTCAAGTTTGACAAATGGGTACTGTCATGTGACCACAGCCAAAAGGGAGATAGAAAACAGTGGCAGTTGAGCCTGTTGGCTCACGCCTGTAATCCCAGGACTTTGGGAGACCAAGGAGGGTGGATCACCTAAAGTTGGGAGTTCAAGACGAGCCTGGCCAACCTGATGAAACCCCATCTCTACTAAAAATACAAAAATTATCCAGGTGTGGTGGCGGGTGCCTATAATCCTAGCTACTCGGGAAGCTGAGGCAGGAGAATCACTTGAACCCTCGGGAGGCAGAGGTTGCAGTGAGCTGAAATCGTGCCATTGCACTCCAGCCTAGATGACAGAGTGAGACTGTCTCAAAACAAAAATGAAAACAAAAACTAAACAGTTTTATCATCCCTGCAAGCTCCCTCTTTCCCCACTGTAGTCACCCCTCTACCCTCCCTGCCCTGGCAACCCCCTCTGACTTCTGTCCCTGTAATTTTGCCTTTTGCCGAATGTCATATAAATAGAATGATGCTGTAGGTAGTCTTGTGTCTGCCTTCTTTCACTCAGCATAATGCATTTGAGGTTAAACTATGTTGTATCATATATCACAGCACATTTAAAACAACTGAGTAGCATTCACTGTGGCTTTATCACAATTTGTGTATCCACTCTGCAGTTAATGGACTTTGACGTCGTTTTCAGTCATTAGCTATTATGAATACATTTGCTACAAACATTTGCTTAAAATATCAAACATGTTTTCGTTTCTCAGGTAAATGCCTAGAAATGGAATAGATATTCTTAAATGCATGCTTAACTTTTTAAAACCACCAAACTCTTTTACAGAATTGCCATGCACTTTTCCATTTCCATGATTCTAGGTATAAAGGTTCTAGTTTCTCCACAATTTTGTTAGCTCTGTGTAGCACTGTGTGGAATATATATAATTTTTTTTTTCTTTCTCGTGTTTGTTTATTTAGAGACAGGGTCTCACTCTGTTGCCCAGGCTGGAGTGCAGTGGCACAATCACAGCTCACAGCAGCTTTGACTTTCTGGGCTCAAGCAGTCCTCCTGCCTCAGCCTCCTGAGTAGCGGGAACTACAGGCATGCACCACCATGACCCACTAATTATCCTATTTTTTGTAGAGAGAGGGTTTCGCCACATTGCTCAGACTGGTCTTGAACTCCTGGGCTCAAGCGATTTGCCTGCCTTGGCTTCTCAAGGTGCTGGGATTACAGGCATGAAATACCACGCCCAGCCTGGAATATAGTTTTATTTTATCCATTTTATTAGGTGGGTAGTAGCATTTCATTCTGGTTTTGCTTTGGGAGAGAATCCCAAATGGCCATTGATGTTGAATATCTTTTTATGTTCTCTTTTCTAACTATCTCTCTTCATTGCTGAAGTATTTTTTAACACCTTTTGCCAATTTTTTTAGTTGGGTTTTTCTGTTTCTTAGAGTAGTAAGGGATTTTGTTTATTTTTTTATCTCTGTTTTTTCCTAACTCCTGCATACAAGTCTTTTATTAGGCAAGTACTTTGGAGATACCTTCTCTCAGACTGTGCCTTATCTTTTCATTTTCTTGACAATATGTTTCAAAGAACAGAGCTTTTGTATTTTTTTTTTTTTTTTTGAGACGGAATCTCGCTCTGTGGCACAGGCTGGAGTGCAGTAGCATGATCTCGGCTTACTGCAAGCTCCGCCTCCTGGGTTCATGCCATTCTCCTGCCTCAGCCTCCGGAGTAGCTAGGACTACAGGTGCCCGCCTCCACGACCAGCTAATTGTTTTGTATTTTTTAGTAGAAACGGGGTTTCACCACGTTAGCCAGGATGGTCTCGATCTCCCGACCACATGATCCGCCCGTCTCGGCCTCCCAAAGTGCTGGGATTACAGGTGTGAGCCACCGTGCCCGGCCAGAGCTTTTGTATCTTAGTGACGTTTTGTCTTTATAGTTTTTCTTTGATGCCTCCCTTTTGCATCATACATACGAAATCTTTGCCTAACCCTTACATTATCTTCTAGAACTTGTACATATTAACGTTTACATTACATCTATGATTAATTTGATGTTTTTGGAAGTGATATGAGGTTCTTTTTATGGTTATATACAAAAATATGTCCAGTTGTTTTACCACCAGTTGTTAGGAAGACTCTCCTATCTCCAGTGAATTACATTAATACATTTGTCAAAAGTCAGTGGCCCGGGGGAGATATTTCTGAACTCTTTTTTCCTCCTCATTCTATATGTCTGTTTTTATGTCAAAAAGATACTGTCTTGATTACTCTTACTTCATATTGGGTCTTGAATGAGGCAGTATAAGTCCTCCAACTTTGTTCATCTTTTTTAAGCTTTTTTTTTTTTCTGTTAATACTATTCTAGGTCCCTCAATTTGGCACAAAAATATAATATCAACTTGTTAATTTCTATATAAGTATATGCCGGAATTTGTATTAGGGTTGTGTTTAATTTCAAGATCAACAGTTTGGAGAGAAACCACAACTTACCCATGTTGAGTCTTCCATTCCAGTAGACACCCACAAACACACACACACAAACACACATTCTCCTTTAATTTATTGCATTATTGTCTTGTAATTTTCACAGAATAAACTTCAAATATATTTTATTACATTTAACCCTATGTATTTAATGCTTTGATGGTATAAATGGTATTGTTTTATTTCAGTTTTCAATTGTCATTTGCAAGCATGTGTTTTAAAAATAGATTTTTCTACATTGAAGATTCCAGAGGTCTGTGGAAAGAGAGGGCCACACCAGGTTTATTTAACTCACTCCTTCCCTAGGAGCCACTGGAGGTGCATAAGGAGTCCTGGTGCTCCGCAGCTCCTTGCAGGGTTCCCAGCTTCCTCCACTTTCAGCCCAGGTTCTGCTTCCTCTCGCCTCTCAATGCCTTCCTCTAGGAGAGGAAGTCTGCTTGGAGTCTGTACTAGTCCGTTTTCATGCTGCTGATAAAGACATACTTGAGACTGGGTAATTTATACAAGAAAAAGGGTTTAATGGACTTACAGTTCCACATGGCTGGGGAGGCCTAATAATCATGGCAGAAGGAAAGGAGGAACAAGTCCCATCTTACATGGATGGCAGCAGGCAAAGAGAGAGGTTGTACAGGGAAACTCCCCTTTCAAAAACCATCAGATCTTATTCGACTTACTAACTATCCTGAAAACAGCATGGGAAAGACTTGCCCCCATGATTCAGTTACCTCCCATGGGGTCCCTCCCACAACACATGGGAATTCAAGATGAGTTTTGGGTGAGGACACAGTCAAACCATATCATTCTGCCCCTGGCCCCTCCCAAATCTCACATCCTCACATTTCAAAACCAATCTTGCTCAGTTCCCACCTATGAGTGAGAACATGCAGTGTTTGGTTTTCTGTTCTTGTGATAGTTTGCTAAGAATGATGGTTTCCAGCTGCATCCATGT
>NW_012116566.1:3634533-3746806 GCF_000951035.1 Colobus angolensis palliatus
TGCACATGTACCCTAGAACTTAAAGTATAATAATAATAAAAAAAAGACAAAAAATAAAAATAAAAAAAAAACCAATCTTGCCTTCCCAACAGTCCCCCAAAGTCCCTACACATTTCAGCATCAAGTCAAAAGTCCATAGTTCAAAGTCTCATCTGAGGCAAGGCAAGTCCCTTCTGCCTGTGAGCCTGTAAGATGAAAAGCAAGCTACGTTATTTCCTAGATGCAATGTGGGTACAGGCATTGGGTAAATACAGCCATTCCAAATGGGAGAAATTGGCCAAAACAAAGGGGCTACAGGCCCTATGCAAGTCCGAAATCCAGCAGGGCAGTCAGATGTTAAAGCTCCAAAATGATCTCCTTTGACTCCATTTCTCACTTCCAGGTCATACTGATACAAGAAGTGGGTTCCTATGGTCTTGGGCAGCTCTGCCCCTGTGGCTTTGCAGAGTAAAGCCTCCCTCCTGGCTGCTTTCACGGGATTACGTAGAGAGTCTGCAGCTTTTCAAGGTGTGTGGTGCAAGCCATTGGTGGATGTACTATTCTGGGGTCTAGAGGATGGTGGCTCTCTTCTCACAGCTCCATGAGGCAGTGTCTCAGTAGGGACTCTGTGTGTGGCCTCCGACCACACGTTTCCCTTCTGCACTGCCCTAGTAGAGGTTCTCCATGAGAACCCTGCCCCTGCAGCAAACTACTGCCTGGACATCCAGGCATTTCCACACATCATCTGAAATCTAGTTGGAGGTTCCCAAATCCCAATTCTTGGACTTCTGTGCACTGGCAGGCTCAACACCACATGGAACCTGACAACACTTGGGACTTGTACCCTCTGAAGCCATGGCCCGAGCTCTATGTTGGCCCCTTTCTGCCATGACTGGAGCTGCTGGGACGCAGGGCACCAAGTCCCTAGGCTGTACACAGCATGGGGACCCTGGGCCTGGCCCACAAAACCACTTTTTCCTCCTAGACCTCCTTGCCTGTGATGGGAGGGGCTGGTTGCTGTGAAGACCTCTGACATTCCCTGGAGACATTTTCCCCATTGGTGATTAGCGTTTGGCTCTTCATTACTTATATAAATTTCTGCAAGCAGCCTGGATTTCTTCTCAGAAAATGGGATTTTTCTTTTCTTTCATATTGTCAGGCTGCATGTTTTTCAAACTTTTATGCTCTGTTTCCCTTTCAAAACTAAATGCTTTTAACAGTACCCAAGTTACCTCTTGAATGCTCTGCTGCTTAAAAGTTTCTTCTGCCAGATACTCTAAATCATCTCTCTCAAGTTCGAAGTTCCACAAATCTCTAGGGCAGGGACAAAATGCCACCAATCTCTTCTAAAACATAACAAGTGTCACCGTTGCTTCAGTTCCCGACAAGTTCCTCCTCTCCATCTGAGACCACATCAGCCTGGACTTTATTGTCCATATCACTATCAGCATTTTGGACAAAGCCATTCAATAAGTCTCTAGGATGTTCCAATCTTTCCCAATTTCCCTGCCTAATGAGCCCTTCAAACTGTTCCAGCCTCTGCCTGTTTCCCCATTCCAAAGTCACTTCCACATTTTCATAGCACCCCACTCCTTGTACCAATGTACTGTGTTAGTCCATTTTCACACTGCTGATAAAGACACATGTGAGACTGGGTAATTTATGCAAGAAAAAATATTTAATGGACTTACAGTTCCACATGGCTAGGGAGGCCTCACAATCATGGCAGAAGGCAAGGAGGAACAACTTATGTCTTACATGGGTGACAGCAATTAAAGAGAGAGCTTGTGCGGGAAACTCCCCTTTTTCTATTTATTTATTTCTTTTTAGTCGGAGTTTCACTCTTGTCGCTTGGGCTGGAGTCCAGTGGCGCGATCTTGGCTCACTACAACCTCTGCCTCCCGGGTTCAAGCGGTTCTCCTCCCTCAGCCTCCCAAGTATCTGGGATTACAGGCACCTCCCACCACGTCCAGCTAATTTTTGTATTTTTAGTAGAGATGAGGTTTGACCATGTTGGCCAGGCTGGTCTTGAATTCCTGACCTCAAGTGATCCGCCCACCTTAGCCTCCCAATGCTGGGATTACAGGCATGAGCCACCATGCCTGGCCGGGAAATTCCCCTTTTTAAAACCATCACATCTCATGAGACTTACTCACTATCATGAGAACAGCACAGGAAAGACCTACCTGCATGGTTTAATTACATCCCACTGGGTCCCTCCCACAACATATTGGAATTCAAGATGAGATTTGGGTGGTGACACAGCCAAAGCATTTCACAGTCTGTCAGTTTTCTTGCTGGCTGGTCTCTTGGTAGGAGAAGCTCTTCCTGGCTGCATCTAGTCAGCTATCTTGGCCCTTCTGACTTACAATTTTGGACTGTACTGTTCTGGCAATAACTATATCTAGATTTGGTATCAGAGTAAAGAGTCTCATAAAATGATTTAAGAAGTATTCAGTTGCTTCTGTATTATATACAATTGGTATAATTTCTTTTAAAATATTTGGCAGTATTCACCTTTGAAGCAAATTGTGTTTTCTTTGGGTGAAGGATTTTTACCTATGAATCAAATCTTCTATGAGAGGGAGAAAGTTACACTTGTTGTGTAATTCCCCTTGACTGAGATTTAGATATTTGTGTCTCTCAAGGAGTTTGCGGTTTTATCTATGTTATCACAGGTAATTGGCATAGAATTGTTAATAATAATTCCTTATTTTCCTTTAATATCTTTAGTTCTTGTAGTGATGTTCTATTTTTCCCTAAGTTGAGTACTTTCTGTTTTCTCTATCTTTTTCTTGCTTGATGTGTCTAATGATGTATCAATTTTATTGTTTTCAGAGAACAGGCTTTTCTGTTTCATGGATTTGTTTCTATTGTTTTGCTATTCTCAACTTCATTGATTTCTGTGCTTGTTTTATTTATTATTGTTACTTTGCATTTTATTTCATTTTTTTCTTCTTTTGTAAGGGTAGAAGTGTAGATTCTTGACTTGCAATCTTTCTGGTTTTATTACAGAAGGATTTAATGAAGCACATTTTGCTCATCGCATCAGTTTAACTGATTTCCACATATGCTATGTTGTGTTTTTATTCAGTTTAAAAATATTTTATACTCTCTCTGACTTTCTTCTTTGATAGCCCGTGAATTATTTACACCTGAGTTTTAGATTTTCCTATATTTAGGGATATTTCAGATGTCTCTATGTTGTTAATTCCGAACTTAATTTCATTTTGTTTAGAGAGAATATTTTAATTTTGGTAAATGCATTGATATTTGATTTATGTTACTGAATATGATCTATATCAATGTCCCAGTGTCCTTTAAATAATAGTTATTCTGCTCTTTTTGTGTGGAATGTTTTATTAATGTCAATGACATCATGTTCATTGATACAGTTGTGTAGGGTTCTTTTATTGTTGCCAATGTTCTGTCTACTGCTTTTATTAGCTATTGAGAGGGGAGTACTGAATTCTCCAACAATAATTATGAATTTTGTCTTTTTCTTCTTTGAAATATATACATTTTTGTACTACATATTTTGAATAGTGTTGTATGAATATGTATATTAGGTTCTTATGTCTTGATGAATTGAATCCTCTATCATTACTCCTTATAATTGTTTTTTAGTTTGAAGTCTGTCTTGTCTGATGTAACTACTCTGGATTTCTTTTGCATAGTACTTGATATTATAATTTTCTGTCATTTTACTTTTACTTTATCTTTTTCTAATATATTGAAATTTGGCTTTATGTTGACCACATTAGATTGGATATCACTTTTTAAATATAATATGACAATCTCAGCCTTTTATTTGGTGATATTTAATTCGTTGTGCATTTCATGTGATTATTGTATTTTGGGTTTACATCAACCATTTTGGTCACTGTGTTATATTTTCCCCCAAAGGTTCTCCATTATTTTGGATTAATTGAGTTTTCTTTTAAAGTATTGTGTTATCTCCACTGTTGGCATATTAGTCATAGCTCTTTCTTTTATTTTTACGTAGTGGTTATGGGATTTACTGTGTATGGGTTTATATAAAATTTACTATGTCTACTGCAAATTATATTGCACTGCTGCTTATATATTGTAAGGAAGTTATAATAGTATAATTTTGGTTTTTTGTCTCTCTCAGAATCTGAACTATGATTTTTTTCCTATATATGTTGTAAAATCCACAATATTTATTATTTTTGCTTATGTCAATGTTATCTTTTTAAATGATTAAAAAATTTTAAAACTTTTTTCTTTACCTTGACTTTTGCTGTTTTTACTAGTCTACATTTCTTTGTGTATATCTAGATTTACTCCTGTCATATTTTTTGCTCTGTAGAATTTCCCTTATCATGCCTTGCATTGCATGTCAGTTGACAAGAAAAATGACTCAATATTTGTTTCCTGAAAAAGTTTTAATTTATTTTTATTGTTGATTTATTTTATTGTTTGTTTGCACTAGGTATAGAATTCCTAGTTGACATAATTTTCCTTTCAGCCCTTTAAAGCGTTGCATCATTGTTATTTGCCTTTCATAATTTCAGGGGAAAAGTCTGCTTAATCCTTGACTTTGATCCTCTGGAGGTAATGTTTCTTTCTCTTTTTATTCTGTCTGCCATCTATCTTTATCTTTGATTTTCAGCAAAAGCAAATGAATAATAATAATATTAATAACGATAAAAGCAAATAAATATGATAGGTCAGGAGTTTTACATTATTATTCACTTTCTTTAATGCTCTCTGGTAGTCTGATTTGTTGTCTCTTCTTGGTTTATTTTGGAAATTCTTAGGAATTATTTCTTCACATAATTCTTCTGCCTTATTCTCTCCCCTTCTTCTGGGACTCTAGTTACCCATAGGTTCGACTTCTTGATACTGTCCCACAATTCTTGGATGCTCTGTTTAATTTTTAAAATTCTTTTTAAAGATAATCTGTATTGAGTTATCTTGAAATTCACTGTCCTTTTTTCAGCTCTCTTTTTGCTGATAAGCCTGCTTAAGGTACTTTTCAGCTCTGATATTGTATTTTCATTTTCACATTTTTTGTAAGTGTTTCATTCTTTACTTACAGTTATATTTCTTTGCTTCTGTCCCCATCACTTCATGCATGTTTCCACCTCTTCTATATTAATTGTAGTTCTTTTAAAATTCCTATGTGATCATTTCAATACCTGCATCATTTCTGAATCTCAATATTTATTATTTTATTTCTTGGTAGTCTGTTTTCTTTTTCAGTTTGTGGAAGAACAGCAAAATCAAAGGTAAATACTGTATACTTCTGGATATGGGAATCTTTGTGAGTCTCTTAGTATTGGAGGATAAGTCAATAATCCAGTAATTTAGCTGGGTTGGGTTTTGTGGTGGCTAGTATTATCCTCAGTTCACTACAGTCTCAAATGTGTACAGTGATGCACTCTGATTATCTTGCAGCTATTATTGTTCTTCTACTCTGTTTGGGGTGACAGAGGATTGTTCAGCTTCTGTCACCCTATTCTCAGCCTGACACAATACCTGACTATGTGTTCCACAGAGGGGTGTCTTTCTCTGCATTCTTGTCCTTCCTCAGAGGTAAAGTGTTGTGGCTTATGATTCAGTGTGAGACACGGTGAGTGCCAGCAGGATTCTCCAAGTCTAGATTTAGTCTTACAGAACCTATCCTCCTAGGTCTAGGGTTTAGGACCTCTTCAGCATCTCTGATTTTTCTCAGGAGAGAGTTTCCTATACCTCTCCTAATGGTAGCTGACTTCTGCTTTGTGTCACTGAGGAATTTAGAGCCCTAGAGATTTCCCTTCAGTTAGGGGCAGATTGCTTTTGCTTCTACCCTTTACCCAAAAGCAGTGGATATTTTCCTGCTTCCTCCAGGTGAGTTGGAGGATTTCCTCCCCATCTCCCTCCTAAAGGGACACTGTTTGCTTCTACCACTGCCACTGCTGTCTCCTGCATCTGGCCTGAAGTGAAACATTTGCTGACGCTCCTTTAATGCCTTTGTTTTCTATAGCAAAGGTGTGGAGAAGAGGGTTGTGTTTTACACTTGTTGACTGAATTTTTAGCTGTAATACTATGGATGTTTATGAAATGGATTCTCATTGGCCAATGCGGTATTTATGTATAACTCACTTATTTTAAGCCTGGATGAATACTGAGGGACATGGCAACAAAAAGTCTAACAATTTTTTAAACGTTTAACTTTTTAATCAGTATTTAAATTGAGTTTTGCCATGTTTTCTTTTTTTTTTTTTGAGATACTGTGTTGCCAGGCTGGAGTACAGGGGCTCAATCACGACTCACTGTAACCCCAGTTCAAGTGATTCCCCTATCTCCCGAGTAGCTGGAATTACAGGCACCCACCACCATACCCAGCTAATTTTTGTATTTTTAGTAGAGATGGGGTTTCACCATGTTGGCCAGGCTGGTCTCAAACTCCTGACCTCAAGTAATCTGCCTGCTACAGCCTCCCAAAGTGATGGGATTATAGGTGTGAGCCACTGCGCCCAGCTGAGCTTTACGTTTTATATGATACTCTTTATTATAAGCATTTCCCTGGATAAAATTCATATTTCCTCAAGACTTGATTTTTAAAATACTACTGTACAATATGGTATTACCATGGTACCTAATGGCCCAGAAACCTTTTACATAGCATGAATAATACCTTTCCCTTAAATTTACTCATGTGAGAACATTGCCTTATAAAATATTATGTAAAAAGGTATAGCACATACCATCAATTTGGCTAATGAAAGTGAGCTGCGTAACAGCAAAAAATCTGACTGCTTTATAATGACTGATATTTACATTTTTATCATTATACAGCATTGAAATTATCCTCAGTGATTAATAATTTGGATGGGCCGCCAGTGTGTTTTTGTAACCGTGGCTGTAACACTTTCAGAACCAAGCTAAAAAATAAATACTGAGACATATTCTTTGAAAATATTTGAGTACAAATCTGAGTCAATACAATTCATGATTGACTGTGGTAATCCTCCCAATGCACACCCAGCACAAATCCACAAACTCATTAATTGGAAAAAATTGCATGCATCATTAGTGGTTTTGTTTAATTTCATCTTTTCATTAGTCTTTTGGAAGACACGAAGTGTCAGAACTTGAAATCTTTACCATGTGCAGGTCTTGAATCCTCATTTATTGTTTTACTTCTGAATATAATTCTCATTATTGTTGAATATATATTTGAATTGTTGACATGAATATTAAAAGTATGCACTGAATATGGATTCAAGGAATTTGGAGTTAAATGTAAATTATCAATGGCTACAATAATTGAGTAATTTTAACACAGGCAATTGAATATTTTAATTATGTATTGTTACATAACAAAAATGCTCTGAAACTTAGTGGTCTGTAGTGACATACATTTATTACCTTATGGTTTCTGTGTGTAATGAATCTGGACATAGCTTAGATGGATTCTCTGTTTCCCGATCTCTCACAAGGCCTGAATCAAGATCTACAGTCTCATCTGAAAACGTGTGTAGGGAAGGATCCACTTCCATTCTCACCTAGTGTTGTTAGCAGCATTGAGATTTTCATAAATTGTTGGACTCAGGTCTTTATATCCTAACTAACTTTTGGTCAGAGGCCTCCTTCATTTCCTTGCCAGGCTGGTCTCCCCAATATGGCAGCTCATTTTATCAAAGTGTGAAAGTCAAACAGCACTAGAGAGGGACTACTATCAATATGGAAGTCACAATATTTTATAACATATTTATGTTAATGATAATCCCATCAATGTTTTTGTGTGATTAGAGGGAATTTATTCAAAGAGAAGACCATGAATACCAGGATGCAGAAATTATTTCGGACTTTTTTGAGACTGCCTACCACAATAAAGTACTCATTTGTTACACATACCATGTATTGTTTGAATATATTGTTGGAGTCACTGAAGTTCTTTATCTTAAAATTGCTTTGAAGAATTAAATCTCATACACTGCTCGTTGTTTTTACCATGTCACTAAAACTTCTTCTCAACCAAAGGTATTACTATTGTGCCATAATTTATGCCAACTCTCCAAAACATAGCAGTAGAGATACAGACCAGTAGGCAGTTACTGCCTCATTAATGGAAGAGATATAAAAGAGAAGTCAGGATAGGAGTTTGTTCACATTCCTGTTCTGTCATTAACTTTATATTTCTGAGTCTCAAGTTCTTCTTTTTCAAATGAAGATAACATTGACATTATATTTGATAGGTTTTACAATTTACCTAATATAATAAAAATAAACCACTTAATAGAGTACTACTACATAGTAATTGCTACATAGGGTATATTATTATGATGCATATCATTACTTAAATAATGAGGAATCCTGTTGAATTGATGAAAAACTCTGAATGCATTCTTACTGAACTGAATGTGTAGTTTACTAAATTGGGAGGCACATTTGCTGGACTGATGGTTTATTAGGAAATGGTTTCAGTCTATGGAGTACTAACTTAAACTGTTAAAATAATACTCTAGTAAATGAAATCGAATTGATTTAGTTTTTCTGAACTAAATAGAAGTGTTCGTGTTTCTAATTGATAAAATGAAGCGAATTTAAATATCTCTCATACTGATTCTAGGCCATTGCCATTGACACTTCTCTCAGAAGTAATTTCTGAAAGTGATTGACAGTGGGGAACATCGCCTGCCAGATGCTAAGTCTTCCTGTAAAGAAGACTGGGCAATTAGAACAGTGTAGAACTGACATAGGGGTCAACCAACAGGTCATTTGAAGAGATTATAAAATTCAGGATCAGATGAAATTTTTTTTTTTGGTTTTGCTGTTTTAATTTTCATGAAGGTTTTGAAATAAATTTCCCAACATTTTATTATGAAAACATTAAAGCTACAGAAATGTTGAAAGAATTCTGCCACCTAGATTCTGCAGGTAACAATTTACTCTGTGAATTCTTTTGTGTATCGATACACTTTGCCATTTCTTTACTCTTCCATCAATTCATTGTTGGTGCTTTCAGAGTAAGTTGCGAAGCGAAGTACACTGTACAGACTATACATTTAAATACTTCAGTTTACATAACATCAGCTAATCTTAGTGTTTCCCTGTTTCTTTTAAAATAAAAATCTACATAAGATGACAGGTAAGCTTATATTCAAAAAGTTCTGACAAATGAGCATTAGACCTAAGTTTATATGTGGATATATTATATGTTAAAAGCCAGAGTTTAAGGAAAAGACAATTGTATTTTGATAACTGACTAACATTTGGAGAAAGTAGTATTCTTTACCAAAAAATCAATGTGAATTAAAGATATGATGTTTCATAATATGTGGAAGACATCATCAGAGAATTCCATGGACATTAGTAGTTTGGCCAATGATGTCTATTTTGTGAATTGTCAATCCCTCTGAAAGCTTAATTTATCATTAAAAATAATTTCTGTTACCGGGATAATCCTAGTAGTAACAGACAATTACCAATGAGTTGGTGGGATGAAATGAACCTTTCATTACTTCAAGTGCAGACACAAGCACCTTTTAAAACCCACATCCTGCAGTACCTGAAGTTTCAAAGACTTTATTCAACTTGTTTAACGGACATAAAGCAACAATTATTGAGTTCCCCATTAACAGGAAACCTCCTATCAAAGCAGCACATTAATTTACAGTCCATATAGGAAAAGAAAATCTGATTTGGAGCAGTTGTGTAAATTATCATAAAGGAAATCTTTAACGTAGGGTAAGCAGTCAAGATAATTTCATTTTCATATGTAAAACTCTTCATGAGCACCTCTTAGTTTGTGAGCTGGGACTATTGTCATTTTACTAATTCACCATAAACTCTGCACTGTGAATACAGGACATTCTATTAATTTTGGAATAGGAGTTAATGCAACATAGGTACTATTTACCAAGTATTAAAGTTTTGCATTTTAATTTTTACCTCCAGTCGTGTTCCCCAGCACCATTCTTCTAAGTTTGAGCCTTAAGGGTTATGGTCCCATGGAATGAAATATTAGACCTTGCCCAAGGTAAAGAGGCAGCCTTGGATCTCAAGTTGACATTCTTAACCTTTTAACATGACAGATACATAAATGGCAGGGGATGTGCAATGAGAACAGGATTTTCCATATTCCTTTGCCTCCCATAGACTGTGTCAGTAACCACAATTAACAGGTTAGGCTATGGAGTTTCATATCTGAGTCCATCTCAGACAGAAAGTACCAGGGAACTCACATTGTCTTTCCTTGACAGTGTTGGAAAGAGGGGAGACAAACATGGGGAGAGCAGGCAGTCAGACATGTGACCCTGTGTCTGCTCTTCCAACCACAAGTCCCGAAGGACGGGGATTGAGCGCTGCTGAGGGCTCTTGCTTTAGCAGTCAGGGAAGAGCTTGCTTAGCCTGTCACCTTGCAAGAAGAGAATCGCTAACACACCTTCTGAGACTTGCAGGCAGTGTGGAGGCCTGTGTTCAGCTCCTGTGCCACCCTGAGAACTCCATAGCATGGAATGTCATAAACTTCCAGGATAGGGCCCAGGAATCTGCTGAGGCCATTCCTGGAGGGTTTGCCAAGAGTATTTCCTTGTCCCTGGCAACGGGGCTATACAGTAAAACAGGCGGCAAAAGTTACTTTGGCCAAGACTCTGCCAACCTCCCGAAGATTGACAGCACCTTTTGTCTCGACCAGTCTGCAGGGAAGATGCCTTGACCCTGACTGATGGTGGAGACAGGAGAGGCTGTGAATTTTCCCTAGCCGACAGCTGTTTGAATTCCTTGCTTCACCTGTTCCCACTCCTACTTATGTCTTTGGGAAGACCCAAAAGGACAAGAAAATAGTGACATCCTAGTTGCTGCTGTCGCAGCTACTGAGCCTGAACAGAGGTGGATCCACGTGTCTAGTCTTGCTGCCCCATAAGTGTCAGGAAAGAAACTGACTTAAGGTTTTGCAGGGGTTTCTTCATTAAGAATATATATATATATATATATATTTTTTTTTTTAATGGAGTCTTACCTTGTTGTCCAGGCTGTAGTGCAGTGGAGTGATCTCAGCTTACTGCAACCTCTGCCTCCTGGGCTCAAGTGATTCTCCTGCCTCAGCCTCCTGAGTAGCTGGGATTACAGGCCCCCACCACCATTCCTGGCTAATGTTTGTGTTTTTAGTAGAAAAGGGGTTTCACCACATTGGCCAGGTTGGTCTCAAACTCCTGACTTCCAGTGATTCGCCCACCTCAGCCTCCCAAAGTGCTGGGATTACAGGCATAAGCCACCGCACCTGACCTAAATTCCATATGCCTCCTTCTGTCACATTTACATAGCCAGGTTTAATATTAATGAAGTATTTACCGAATTTCTACTGTGCAGATACTGTTTCAAGTAAGATCTTCAAGGAGCAATGCACAGCCCCTGCCTGCAAGGAACCAGCAATCTAAGAGGAAAGAAAAACTGTAAAGCCTACTTGCAAGCCTCTCAACAGGTTCTGAGAAGGAAAACAAGTAGGTCTTTGAGACACATGGTGCTACTTCCCTCCACTCACCACCTCCACAGCCACAACTCTTTGCTGAGGAGAGGAAACCTGCTATAATCCAAAACCGAAGTTGACCATGTTACTCACAGTGAGGGCTCCGTGTTAGTTGGCAGAGGAGCTTTTCCTTGTGGATGTGTGACATATGCTCTCTTAGGTAGGCTCTTTGGCATACTCTTGTTTAATAGACTTAATCTAGTATTTCCTTGCCACTTGGATACAATAGGGTGTATTGGTTAAGAATGCACATACAGCTGGGCACGGTGGCTCACGCCTGTAATCCCAGCACTTTGGGAGGCTGAGGTGGGCGGATCACGAGGTCAGGAGATCGAGACCATCCTGGCTAACACGGTAAAACCCCGTCTCTATTAAAAATACAAAAATAGCCGGGTGTGGTGGTGGGTGCCTGTAGTTCCAGCTACTCGGGAGGCTGAGGCAGGAGAATGGCGTGAAACTGGGAGGCAGAGCTTTCGTGAGCTGAGATGGCGCCACTGCATTCCAGCCTGGGCAACAGAGCGAGACTCCCTCTCAAAAAAAAAAGAAAAAAAAAAACAAAAAAACACATATAGGGCCGTGGGTGGTGGCTAACGCCTGTAATCCTAGCACTTTGGGATGCCAAGGTTGGTGGATCACTCGAGGTCAGGAGTTTGGGACCAGCCTGACCAACATGGTGAAACCCTGTCTCTACTCAGTATACATAAAGTAGCTGGGCATGGTGTTGAGCACCTGTAGTTTCAGCTACTTGGGAGGGTGAGGCAGGAGAATTGCTTGAACCTGAGAGGCAGAGGTTTCAGTGAGCAGAGATCACATCACTGCACTCCAGCTTGGGTGACAGCGAGAAAAAAAAAAAAAGAAAAGAAAAAATGCATATACAGGAGCCAGGCTGCTTGGGTCAAAGGAAATCTTCCAGTCATGAGCTGTGTGATGTAAACACTGCAACACGGGTATCACTGCTATGTGAGTTGATGCATTTAGTTGATGAATTAATTCATGGGCATTACCTTATTAATGTCAAGCCCTTATGATAATGTCTAGACATATCATAATCAATAAATGTCTTTCTTTCCATCTGTGTATCCTTCCTTCTTTCCTAATTTTTCAAGATTATTAACAATTGATTTCCACACTGTTTTATTAGTAAGCGAGTGTTATAGAACCTACCAAATGAATGTCACTTCTATGCTCTGAAAAGAAATATAGTGTGTGACTTTGATATTGGATAGAGGAGAACTGGGAAAAAACAAAACAAAACAAAAACACCTCATAATATATATCTTCCCTTCATGGCATTTTGAAACTCCCCTGAGATTGTTTTGCATGGAGTTGTAATTGAGTATGTGTCTGCCATTTCCGAATCAGATTATGTGCTTCTTCCCAAGCATTCATTTTCTTATTTTATAATCGTGTTTTACTTAAGTGTTAAGAATATGCTTCTGCTGCTGTTCAACGTAAATTCCAAGCCCTGATTGAGCTAAACCATGGTTTCCCACTTCGTGAGTGGACTCACATCCCATCCCCTCCGTAACCTGTAGAGACAGAGCATGGAGATGCCCTTCCACATATCAAAACGGTCTGATTTTAACAGCCACATGGCATTTATGTATTCAATCTCATCTGCTTCAGAATTTCCACCACAGCTGCCCCTCAAAGCTGTCCTCTCCCCTTCCCCCCTTCACTACCTTTCCCTTTCCCCCCCTGTGGGCCTGAACTGTGGGGAATGGAGTTGTGTTGGTGCTATGCTGACCCCGCTGGCTCTGGCTTGCTCAAGCGCTAGTTCTCTCTCTCTCTCTCTCTCTGTTCCCCTTTCTTCCCTGCCTTCATCTTCCCTCCCCCATCTGCTCTCCACTTGGCTTCTCTGGTGCTGGAGCAAGGATATGGCCTTAGGGAAACACAGTTAGACGAACACCAGCCAACCACAGGCATCCCGGATGCTGACTGAGGCCCCTCCATGTGTTTTTCTGACATTCTCCTTAGAGCCCGATGCGTGTCGTTTGCGTGGTCACACAGCCTTGGAACTCCCTCTCTCAAACTGTTCCCACGCACAAAAGACCTCCCAACCACATCTTGTTTCTGTGGTTTCTTTGTCCCAGCAGGTAGCCCTTGGGGACAGGATCTCTTCGAAAAGGTTCAAGCTCAGTTCTCTTTTGTGTTGTTCAGGTAGCCAGTGGGAACTCTATACTCACTTATCTTACCGAAGAAAGGAGCTTACTTCATCTATTCTCATCCTCTCTCCTCACCCTGTGCATGGTGGCTGCTCCACACTGCATGTGTTTTTAGGTTTCTCCACATAGGAGGCAAGTGCCAGCCCCCAGGTGCATGAGTGGCTCCCAGGACCAGGGCCTCTTGACAGGCTGTCACAGGTGTGCTCTACTGTGTTCTGTGCTGGATACTGGGGTGGACTCATGGGCTCTACGACCCAGCTGGCAACAGAGGACAAGGAGATGCTATCTCCTTCCTCACAGGCACCCCCATGTATTTCAGTGGGTATCTTGGAGACCTTATCGGTGACATGAGGTGATGATGTGGAGCCTTTTCTCTGCTCCCACAAAGTTGGAACAGATCCACCACTTGCTAGCAAGTCTTGGGGGTGTCTGAATCCCCCACCTGTTAGCAAGTCTTGGGGGAGGCTGATGATCTCTGCTCTCCACTGTATTCCTGAGAATGTGAACCTGTTTGGGCTTTTGCTGAAATGCCTACACAAGAAGAACCCCACTCTTCATCCTGTTGTATTAACAAACTGCTGGCACAAGCGCTGTTACCTGAATGGCATACTTGATTTGACAAATCTATGATGAAATGCCACTGGTTTTGTGCAACGGTGTGTAGTAGTTACTACTTAATAGAATTATATACGAAAAAATACCCCTTGGGATTATAATCCATTAATGTTGTTTATGTAGCGTAGACAACAACTGATCATAATCATAAATCATAAAACACAGTTTGAGTCTCCTAAGGATTTTATAAAATTCATTAATAGCTGCTAATTGGGCCGGGCACGGTGGCTCAAGCCTGTAATCCCAGCACTTTGGGAGGCCGAGACGGGTGGATCACGAGGTCAGGAGATCGAGACCATCCTGGCGAACACGGTGAAACCCCGTCTCTATTAAAAAAATACAAAAAACTAGCTGGGCGAGGTGGCGGGCGCCTGTAATCCCAGCTACTCGGGAGGCTGAGGCAGGAGAATGGCGTAAACCTGGGAGGCGGAGCTTGCAGTGAGCTGAGATCCGGCCACTGCACTCCAGCCCGGGTGACAGAGCAAGACTCCGTCTCCAAAAAAAATAGCTGCTAATTGGTTAAAACAATTTATTAAATGACATCTTTCACATAAGCTTTTGCTGTTGTTATAATTCTAAAAGTAGGCATAATTGTGGCAGTATTTTCTAAAAGTTCAATATGTTAAGTAAAATAGGTGAAAATTCTACATAAATGTTAATTTTAATTAACATTTAATGTTAATTCTAATTCATTGGTACAGAAACATCTAATTTCTCTATGGTTTTTGAATTAAACTCCTTTTTCATTTTATTCATGGCAGTTTTCACATAATTTCTATATCTGCCTGTATATTACTTCTTAGTGATATCTGTTGTCTCTTAATGAACTATTTTGTAGGGATTTGTTTGTTTAGATATAATTTGTAGATGTAATTCCTTCAGCAAGTAAGATCCTGGCATCCACAAAATTCTCACTAATGAGAATCTTATGAAATAAGAAAAGATCTTAAAAATAAGTTCTTTAAATTGCATTTACTTCTAAAATAGGAACCTATTAAATCTGCTGTGGTCAATTATAACTTAGCTCTTGTTGATCATGATAATGGAAATATCACCTCAGTTATCTTGTTTAGAAATCTTACATACAACAATCTATATTGTAGTCTCACAACTGGAAATGTATTGCTATTCTGCTATCCTTTCATTTGATGTTTTATTTTAGTTTGTCAAGTAGAGAAAGCTTTCTTTATCTTTAGGCAGCATTGCAGAGTCCTATTCAGAGTGAAACCTAGGGATTGCTAGCAAGATCATTGATATTTGTCCGTTAAAAACTGCAGCTTGGAAATAATTGAAAGTAGCTTAGCGTTAACCAACAGTGGCTCTTTGCTGTTTGGCTTTCCCTTTTCAGCTGGCCAGGAGCCACTCGCTTTCCTTTTTCACATTTGCTTTGCATCTCTCCAACCTGGCCAGCCCACGTGCTGTCACCGTTTCTTGCAAACTTTAAAGTAAATTTTAGACAGATGTGCCTTAGTGTTACAGAACTGTTTAAACCAGCAGTCTTTTACAGTGTTAATACATCCATCAGTGATATCCCACTCATGTGGGCTTGAACTGCTGTCCTCTACCACATCTTCTTTTGTCCACTGGGGACTGAAAGTTCTGTAATGTCAAGATGTCTTCACTTTTGTATATGAGATTCCTGATTGCTCTCTTTAGATACACAAAGATATATTCCATTTCAAAATACAGATGCATTTTATATTCATGTAAAAAAATCTACGTTGGCATGATTTAATATGTTTTAGGTACAACTTAATCTCTGAATATTTGACTTTTCATTATTGTTAAAATGACATATGCTAGAAAAAATAGATACATAAAGTAAATGTAATTAAATTGATGAAAATATATGTCAGGTACATAAATACGCAATAAAGAAAAAAGCATCTAAATTAAAATAATAGCCTCATTCAATTAGTAATTTCATGGTAGTTGTAATAGATTATGTTTCTCAAGTCATTATGCAAATTCTTACAGGATTTACCTGGAGTTTTCAAAGTGTGCCCATCAGTGCTGTGTGGTAAAGCATGAAAATTATGGCTTCATTTTAACTTCTTGTTCATTCGTCAATTACATGCATGCTGATTTAAATGTTTGTTCTAGGCGGAGTGGGGTGGCTTATGCCTTTAATCCCAGTGCTTTGGGAGGTTGAGGCCGAAGGATCGCTTGAGGCCAGGAGTTTGCGCCCAGCCTATGCAACATAGCAAGACCCTGTCTCTACAAAACATTTCTAAATAAATAAATAGATAAATAAATTTTTAAAAAGTGTTTGTTTTAAGACAGATGTGGACTCTTTTAGAAAGTTGATGTTGACATAGAATGAGATACATGTATCACCAAAAATATCTGTTGCTAAGGATATTTGGATATGCATTTCAGTTCCTACAAGACCAAATTAGGAGCTGAAATGGTTTGATACATTTCTATAACAAGTAGTGGGGGAAGTTGTTATTCAGGCTTCCAAAAGGAAAAAAAAATGAACAGAGATCACTTCAGATTGTGAAAACATTCCAAGATTGGGGTGGCTGAGGCACAGCTATACTATTTCATTTTGTTCCAGAAGGATGTGGCAAGGCCTGCCCCGCTTAATGACCAGGATACGTTCTGAGAAATGCATCAGGAGGCACTTCGTCGTTATGCGAACATTGCGGAGTGTACTTACACGCAAGTAGGTGGTACAGCCTGTATGGCCCATTGCTTCTAGGCTACAAAGTTGTACAGTGTACTACTGTACTGAATACCGTAGGCAGTTGTAACACAATGGTGAGTATTGGCGTGTCTAAACATAGCAAAGGTGCAGTAAAAATACGGTATTCTAATCTTATGGGACTACTTTGATATAGGCGGTCCATCATTGACTGAAATGTCCTTATGCAGTGCATGACTGTAAACTAAGATTCTAAAACACACCTGATTATATGAATAGATATTGGTGTATATATGAGTATGCATGTGGCGGGTGGTAGTTCAGGTTACTTTTGGTGAAACAAAGCAGGAAAGAACAGAATTAATGGTGGGAATTTTTTGTTTGACGTGGAAACGTGTCCTGGCATTGTGGGCTTCAGTCACGCTTTGATGGGGGCTCCAGTAACTTTTTTGTGTGGTTCCCTGCACTGTGTCCTCTCCTAAGAGTCAGCTTGATCGTAGGCTGTTTTCCCTTATCAGAAAACAAAGGCTACCATGTTTGGATCTCACATTTTCAAATATATTGTTCAGAGAAAGGAACCTTATTTCTTTAATCATTAAACAAAAGTGCTCAGCTTTACTGTTAGTTTCCTGAAATCCAACAACCTGCTTGGATTTGTTTAGACCTGGGATACTTCCTCATCACTGCCCCCATGTGGTGGCCAACTAATCAACTCACTCATGGCCGTTGACAAATGGGAGAGAAAAGGAATTGAGGCTGGGAGAACTCCACAGTGTCTGTTACTGGGGAGAGTTTGGAATAAGAAGATGAGAAGATAAATAGGGGTCATGCCATGTCAGCCTTAGGATGGTTTCCAGGCTTGCAGTTATGAAAGAATAGAGAGCATTTGGACCTATTTTGAAACTGACCTCTTATGCCAAAAATATGATTTTCACAGAATTAAAAGTGTTCTAATTCATCATAAGAATAAAAATAGAACTGGAAAAGCAAGAAAAAGTATACCTCTCCCAGCAATTGGTATTCACTCTCTCTGCTTTGATATTCCCCACACAACAGGACATCTGTGTTTTACTAATTTATTTGTGTTTATGGTTTATTTCTTTCCTTTCAAAGATAAGTTTCATAAGGACAGGGAGTTTTGACTATTTGGAACCTTGAATGAAATAGTGCTTCCGTTTGGTAGGAAGTTAATAAATACTTGAGGGCTACATTACCATGTATGCTTTCATTATGTTACAGTGGCACCTGAAGTTTATGGGGATAGCCATTTTAATAATGATTTTTTAAAAATCTCTAAAAAAGATCATAAAGCACTTACATATTTTTCTCTGGATACCATGTGATGCCCCTTCTAAAACATTGCCCAGTTCTTACTGTTCAAGAACAAACAGCTTACCTGTAGATCTGGTGTCTAGGAAGAGTCTGAGCTACCAGGATGGACATTATAAAGCAGCCGTAGACTTCAGTATCCTGTGATGTTGCTGATCTCCCGTTATGGAAATGGTGACTTCATGGATAGTTGTTCCACTTGATCCTTAAATATCAAAATGAAAATAGATCAGAAGCTTAATTCACTCTCTAGTACTTAAGCAATGAGTAATAGAAAACTAGGGCATCAGTTGGACCCTGTCTAAACAAGTTGGAATTGGATGGATCTAAATTTTAAATGCACAAAATGGAAAATTTTGACACCTTTACAATATCATGCCTTATCCAAGAGAATTTATACTAGCCTGTTGGATTTCTTTATGTTAATACACCTTCTTATTTTGTGATAATCTTTAAAGAAATCTCATGTGGGATGGGTAAGTTGTGTTAGATGTAGGCACACTCAATCAGGGAAATCAGGATGGCCATGAAATTTCACTATTCACTATCCCATTTTACAGAGCACTGGAGGTGTTGGTTTAAGTTCCCAAGACAGCAGTATTTAACCATATCCTCTGTATTTCATTCTGTCTGCCCAGTTCTCCATGAAGCTGTATGGTGGTGCTATAGAAAGAGTCTGGTCTTTGGAGTTGGATGGTCAGAGTCAGATTTTAGCTTAGCAGTGCAGTCAATTCCATCAGGCCTCAGTTTCCTCAGTATCTTTCACAGACCCTGACTGACTGGTTCCTAGGAAACTCAATGAATATTTGTTAGCTGAAGATAAAATCCTATGTAGGAAGAGTAGTGGTTTTTAAATACAAACATTTCACTTTTTTTTTTTGAGCCCGAGTCTCGCTCTGTCACCCAGGCTGGAGTGCAGTGGTGTGATCTCAGCTCACTGCAACCTCTGCCTCCCGGGATCAAGCGATTCTCCGGCCTCAGCCTCCCGAGTAGCTGGGATTACAGGCTTGCGCCACCACGCCTGGCTAATTTTTGTATTTTTAGTAGAGACAGGGTTTCACTATGTTGGCCAGGCTGGTCTCGAACTCCTGACCTCAGGTGATCCTCCCACCTCAGCCTCCCAAAGTGCTGGGATTCCAGGCATGAGCCACTGTGCCCAGCTAAACATTTCACTTTTAAGATGACTTCTTATGGTTTAATGTGTAATAAGTATGTCTAACTCTTGGCACAAACCATAGTGAAATTCAGATGATATGTATAAAATATCACATTATGGAAATAGATACAAGAACCATTTTCTCCGTTGCATGTCATAAAATATGTCTTTTTAAAAAACAATTGGCCCATAAGTGCCGACACCAGGTGTTGCCTAACTTACTCTAGGATTTTAAACTCAAATTTAAAGTAGTATGACAATACTTAATTAGCTAATTTAAGAGGCATATTGCTTCTCAGTTTAATCAGTAGCATACCTGCATACACATACACCCGTGTACACATGCCAGTAATTGGGTTGCTTTTCAAATTACAATCATGCCTTATAATAAGCATTATAACCAAAGTTGTTTTTCAAGTTAATGATTTTTCTGACATGCCACAATTGATATAATTGCAAATAATTTTTATAGTAGGAGGAAAATGTGATCATTTTTAATTTAGAAATTAACATTTGTTAAAAAGTAGTAATCCATATTTAAACATTTAATGCATTGCACATTTAATTTTCACAACATTGCTTGAGGCAATGGTTCAATGTTTTCTTATAATTTATCAAATTGCTTTCAAGATTAAGCTTTAAAAGTAATTTTCTATAGTAAATCCTTGAAAAATTATGAATATCATCCCAAATTCTACAACTATCCTTCATGAAGCCCTTTCTTCCTTTTCAAGGTCTGTGTCATAGTCATTGTTAATTACTTTTAAAGCTTAAGTCATAATCTTAGCAATTTAACTCAGCGTGTTAGTTCAGATGGCAACTTTAGCAAATGCTAGGAAATTAACTTAAAAGCATTGTAGATACATATCTAGTATCGCCAGTAGATACTAGATATGGACTTTTCCTATAAAAGTCCTATAAAAGTCCATATAAAAAAGTTTCCTATAAAAAAATTAGCATAGTATATGCTAATATTTAATATGTTAAAGAATATCACATTCAAGTTGGCGTGTATAGTCTTATATATAAGTTCTTATATTTAAGATGTCATATTTGTCAGGTGACATAGTTTTCTCAATAATTGAAAAGTAAGGTATTGTCAGGTTCTGTATGTGTGCTTCCGGGACTGATAGTTTCTTTGATATGTTTAGCCTGGATTGTTCAAGGCCAGCATTTATAGACGTGATTGTTTCTTAAGTTCTGCTCTTCCATTGAGAACTGCTGCAAGTCCTCCCTCTTGATAGAATAATTGTTTACAATAGGGCCCCAGTGACTTCCCACATGCCTTGTACCCTTTTAATCATTACTGGCTGCAACATGCATTCGACAAGAGACTAGTCAATGTTTACAGTTGTTTTTTGTTCTCCTTTACCAAACCGTGACCCTTTGATGAACTGTGACCAATTTCTATGTCTTGGTATAGAACAGAGCTTTACCTGGTCCCTTGTTTATGCCTGGTGATAAATCAATATTTGGTGATGATGAAGAAGTCCATTTGCTATTTGGAGACCTGTGGTCCACCCTGACTCAGTTATTCCTCTCCTTGACAGTGACATATGAATTTCCACCACGATTTACTCTTTCTTGATCATTTGTTAGATTCATGGTTTATGGCTATCCTGTGGCAGTGAGTAAATTCAGAGTTAAGTAATAAAATTATGAGCATGTCTTAATTTTTAAAATAATCTTCTTGGTATATATTCTAAGTAAAGATGACTAAGTTAGAATCCCACCAATCTATTGCTACACGCATATGCTTTTAGAATTTGGAGCTTGAAAACTCTTAAGAGTCTCCCAAAATTCATCTTTTGTATCATATTGTATTATGCATAGCTTTATATCACTTTGAAAGTGATGCAATCAATGGAATCCTAGAATAATGGATATCTCAACTAGAATCTGATATTCAGTTTTCCTAAGAAGCTTAAAATAAGGCAGTAATAGTTAAAACCTGATTATGAAAACATTCACATTTGTCATCCTTATCACAGGAGAAATTTTGCTTTCACATTTTGTACATTTAGAATTTTGCACGATACTCAACCTGCAACATTACCAAGGAATTATATCCCAATAATCTTCTTCCCAGTCTGACCATATTGAAGTATCCCCACACAGCCTCAGTGGTGATAATTCTCACAGCCTTCCATTCCAACTGGACTTGTTCCATTAGTAGTTCAAGTTAATTTTCTTAGTATCTTGGATGTTTGGTCTGTAGTTGTCAATATTCTCATTTCCACTTGCAACATCTTTTCAGATAATAAATACAATAAAACTTATTTGTGATCACTGTGTTGTTTTTACTAAGAAAATGGTAGGATCCTGAACAAATAGGCTCAGGGAAACATTACTGTGATTAGGAAAATGTAGAAAGTTTGGTTTGTGTTGCTGCCTCTAGTGAATGTGATTTATATTTTTATCAGAGTTTCTGCCTGTGGTAGAGAGAAGAAAGAAAGCAGATGCTGGAGAATCCGAGGCAATGGATGAGACCAAGTAGAAGGGGAAAATATTAAAATAGAAACCATATAGTTGTAACAGAAATCAACTTCTGGCAGCTATGAAAAGCACTTCAGAGCAGTTGGCATAAAACTGTGTGTAGACCGAGAGCTGCAGAAAAGCTCTGAGAAGATTTGATTCTAAATTAAAGAATTCCCAGAGAAAGTTAGGGTTAGTTTAAGTAAGGATTGATCTTGTCCTCATGGCTCTGTGTTGTCGTTACCTGTTTGTATCTCTGTTCTCCACTCTAGACTGAGCTCTGTGAGCATAGCAGTTTCTGTCTGTGCTCTTGAGGGAGGGGCTCTCAGCTCCTCGACCGTCATCTGCCAGGTGGCAGGAGTTCATTAAGTATATGACAATAAGTGAATAAAGTGTGTTTAATGACTGTAAGTCTTCACATTATGATTTAAACAGTTGAGGATGGGGAAGGAAGTCGCCATATGCTTTCAGAAGTTGTAGCAGAATCTCTTTGGATAGAGGAGCAGGACTTATTTTGAGGTTTCAGTGCTTATGCCATACCATTCAGATTCTAATATGTCTTGTGGTACCCTCCATCTGATGGGAAGTTCTACTGTAGGGAGCCACTATTACTGATAGACTGTATTTCCTGCACTTCTTTTGTACGGAGTACAAAAAGAGGGTGAGAATCACTGTTACAAACGGTACATAATCTACTCAAACACAATCATTTATAATATAACTTAATTTATAGGCTTAGCAGTTCTAATAGATGGCTGTTTTAATATATGTTCAGAAGTAAACCATGCCGTGCATTTCCTTTTGGTGAAGTAGGCCTGTGGGAACATGCAGATGGGACCATTATGCCTCTGTCAGTGCGTCTTAGTGCATGGCGATGGTGAACTAAGAGGAAATACACAGTGTTTTAGAGTGGGCTTTGAAAACCTACGTCTGTAATGATCACACAATTCACAGTTCTAAGGTTGTATTAGATATAAATCTACATGTTTTTCAGATTGCCAATAAATTCTACCCCGTAGATCATAGTTCTGAACTCTGTGTTATATACACCTGTTCCTTTGAACTCGATGACACTGGGAGTGTGGAGCACATTTGCTAATGTAATACTGTGGAACACTAAGGGCAAAAGACATACAGCCTTTTGAATATTACATAAATTAAAAACCTAATCAATGCAAGGACTTAGAGTTATGATATACATACTAAAATCTGGGAGGCAGAAGGTAGTAGGGATTAAGCAAGCTGAATCCTCATTTATTGTAGTCTAAAGTCAAAAGATAATGTTTAATTGGACCCAACAAGCATTCTTTATATAAGTCTATTATTTACAGTTATGGGGGTAACCACTGGGAAAACCACAAACAGAAAAGTATTCAAGTTGCCAGCAGTAACACAGGAATTAAATGTGGAAGGAAATAAAGGGACAAGTTGTTTTTCAGTATGAAATCCTCCTGAACTGTTTAGCAGTTAACTATGTGCATGTATTATTTTAATAATATAAAATTTAAGCAGAGGCAATATAACCATTGATCTTGTGTAGCAAATTGACTCAGAATGTTAAATATTTATTTAATAACTCAGAATGTTTATATAATCACTTTTATATGTTTATATAAATTATATATTTATATAACTCAGAATGTTATTATAACTGAATACCCATTAGCAACTTGAGAATAACAGCAAAACATAAAAAGAAAATCACCTATGATCCATCCACTCAAATGTAATTACTACTAGCAGTGCACTGTCTAGCCCCAACCCTGCCCTGGTTTTACCTAATAAAAGTGGAATTATGGGAGCAATTACTGATCATCTTTTTTTTAAGATCAGTTATTCATGATCATCAGAATCATTGTAATGATAGCTAATGTTTATGTCCATTATTGTAGGCACCCTCCTCAGTGTTTTATATGTAAATATATATTAACTTTTTAGATTTCCCCGATGTGCACGTAAGTGCTGTTACAACCCTGATGTTACAGATGAGGCAACCAAAACCCAGAGTGCTAAAGAACTTACCCATGTTTTCACATTGCCCGTATTATGTTTTAGATCTGCACATTGCTTGTAGATGGCTGGCTTAGGAAACGAACCGTGGAAATAAATGAACAGCAGTGACAAAAGATCTTCAAACAAATTTTGATTGAATATATTCTACCTTATTAAATGTGAATTAGATACTATGATGTCTTTGATCAGAGTTCTTGTAGTGTTCTGTAGTTAGAGTGACATGTGGGCAGTGAACATTAGTTGCTATTGATTTTATTTGCTTTAAATTGTTAGGTATATAATGCATTGTAAAATACATTTTAACATAATTTTTTGTGCAGTTTTAGATCTATAGAAAAGTTGCGAAGATAACACAGAGTTCTCATATATCCCATTCCCAGTTGTCCCTCATCTGAACATCTTGAACATCTTACATTACTATGTCACATTTATTGTAATTACAAAATTGTATTGGTATATTATTATTAACTAAAGTCCACACTTCATTCCAATTTTCCTAGGTTTTAGCTAATGTCTTTTTGTCTCTTCTCGATCATGTCTCCTTCTGCTCCTCTTGATTCTGGAAGATTCTCAAACTTTCCTTGTTTTAATGACTTTGATAGTTTTGAGGAGTATTGGTCAGTCATATTATAGGATGTCCCTCTCCTGGAATCTGAAAGGGTTAGTGTACATACTATTGACGTGACTGACCATTATTGACGTTGACCGTAATCACATAGCTGAGACAGTGTTTGTCAGATTTCTCCATGGTAAAATTACTCTCTCCTGCTTTCTATACTCTACTAATTGGAACGAAGTCACAATGTACAGCGTCCACTTGAGTGTGGAGTAATATACTCTACTTTTTGAGGCTGGTGGATTGCTTTTTAAGATCAGTTATTCATGATCATCAGAATCATTGTAATGATAGCTAATGTTTGTCCATTATTGTAGGCATTTGGCATTACTTTGCCACATTTGGCATTTCATCCTCAGATCCCTTGCTTCCTAAATGTTTTTTAAAATGTACATACATTAAGCTTCATTCTTTGTGTTGTAAAGTTCCATGGGTTCTGACAAATGAGTAGTGTCATGCAGAATAGTTTCACTGCCCTAAAAATTGCCCTGTGTTTCACCTCTTCAACCCTTTTCTCCTCCTTCCAAACCCCTGGTAACCACTCATCTTTTTATTTTTATTTTTTGCCATCTCTATAGTGTTCCTATTCTAGAATACCATACAATTGGAATCATTCGGTATGTACCCTTTGCAAATTGTCTTCTTTGCCTTAGTAATGTGGGTTTCAGCCATGTCTTTTCATGACTTGATAGCTCATTTATTTTTAGGGCTGAATAATCTTCCATTATATGGCTATACCAGTGTATTTATCCATTCATCTTTTGAAGGCAATCTTGTTTGCTTCCAGTTTTGGCAGTAATGAATAAAACTACTATAAACATTCACATGCAGGCTTTTGTGTCGACATATTTTCAGATAAGTTGGGTAAATACCTAGGAGTATGAAGACTGGATAGCATAGCAAGGCTATCTTTAGTTGTATACTAAAGCAGCTGCCAAACAGTCTTCCAGAATGGCTATACCATTTTGCATTCCCATCGGCAGTGAATGAGAGAGGGCCTGTTGTGCTGTGTCCTTGACAGTAACTGTTCTTGTCAGGTTTTTTAGATGTTAGCCATTCTAATAGTTGTATAGTGTATGTCATTGTTGTTTTAATGTGTCATATATTGTTAAACAGAAATCATGACTTGTATTTAAAAGTGCATCTACTTAGAAGTCCCTGAATCAGTCTTGCCCCCCACAATATGAAGACTTTATAGAAGTACAGAGTTCATATGAGTCCTCAGAACAGAAGCCAGTGGCTAAAATGTGGTCAGACTTTTTGCTGACTTGGTTGGAGCAAAAATGAGCTTAAAAAAATGGAGATTGCCAGAATTTAGTAAGATATTTTACTGAGTAGATTGGAGGAGAAAAATGAGTGAGAAAAAAGAAAAATTTCAAGTATAGCAATATTGCAGACCAGATATCTGGGAGGATGAGCACTGGTGATAGAACAGTGAATTATAAGACGAGTGATATAAAATTCATTGGGTCGTAGGATCTCCCTTTGAAAGAGTGAGAAAAACAGTTTGTGGAATAGGAAGTGAACTCATCTCACAGTGGGAAAGCACTAGACAATTACAGCCTGGAAAACCTTAGAACGTGAGCTGTGTGAGTCACATGTGACAGGCAGAGGGTTCATTTCCTTAATATTTCGGTAGCCTTAACATTCAATGACTCTTTTTCTCATCTTCAATTCAGTGGATCCAGACATCCTATAGCGTCTACCTCTGAAATATCATTCAGTGCCCTACTTTATGTTATCCAATCATAAGTAGCTCCTGGCAGTAGCCTGCTCTGCACAAGTTTATACAAATCAGATTACTTTTCCCCTTTGGAGCAAAAATGACCTTTCAAAAGCAAAAGGTTGAATTTCTCAATGACCCTTCTTGTGCATATTGGAACTTCTTTTTATTTATTATTTATTTATTCATTTATTTTTGAGACGAGGTCTCGCTCTGTTGCCAGGCTGGAGTGCAGTGTTGCGATCTCGGCTCACTGGAACCTCCGACTCCCTGGTTCAAGTGATTCTCCTGCCTCAGCCTCCTGAGTCGCTGGGATTACAGGCTTGCACCACCATGCCCAGCTAATTTTGTACTTTTAGTAGGGACGGGTTTCTCCGTGTTGGTCAGGCTGATCTCGAACTCTTGACCTTAGGTGATCCTCCTGTCTTGGCTTCCGAAAGGGCTGGGATTATAGGCATGAGCCTCTGCACCTCGACTTTTTTTTTTCAGACAGTCTTGCTCTGTCGCCTAGGCTGGAGTACAGTGGTGCAATCTCGGCTCATTGCAACCTCGGCCTCTCGAGTTCAAACAGTTCTCCTGCCTCAGCCTACTGAGTAGCTGGCATTACAGGCATGACCACCACACCCAGCTAATTTTTGTATTTTTAGTAGAGATGGGGTTTCACCATGTTGTCCAGGCTAGGTTCAAACTCCTGAGCTCAAGTGATCTGCCTGCCTTGGCCTCCCAAAGTGCTGGGATTACAGGCATGAGCTACCTTGCCTGATAGAAGATTTTTAATAGATACACACGTGAGCCTGCAGAAAAGATTGGGGAAAATGTATCATATTCTCAGAGTGGTAATTTCTTTTTTTATATGTTTGGAAGGTATTTTCCGAATATTATAGGATCAAGAATGAAATTGCTTATTTTGTTAAACAAATCACTGTAAAATACACATTTGCTATTTAGATCACTATATGCAACTCAGAATTGCTGATTATTGTCCAGTTATTTGATGCTATAGAATTACTCTTTACTAAAGTAAAAAGATGCTGGTTTTATATTTATGCTCATAGAGTAAAATTTCCAGTTCCAAATAATACAATGTAACTAAGGGCATATAAGCATATACAAAAGAAAAAAAAATGATTGCTGCCTATGGAGTTTTCCCCATTACATACTTGGAGGGTGCCAGCTATCTCATTTCAAATGCTCTTAGTTACAGTGTCCCTGCAGAAGCATTGCAAAAATGGAAACTATAATTGTTGAATTATCATAGGTAAAAAGGAAACCAGTGTTGCCTTTACACATCTCTGTGCTTATTCAAATTAGTTCATTTGCAATCGAGGAAAAGCCCAGGTTTTGTTCTTAAACACAGAGCCAAAAACAGATGTGAGAGTTAAAAGAGATTCAGAAGCAACTGTATCATCAGGTGAATGCTTTGCCCTTAGTAAATGTAGCTATCACTGTTACTCACCCTAGGTGAGTAAGAGTTTGCTCATTATTACATTTGTTCTGTTTTGGCTCAGAAACTAAAACCACTGTGCAAACTTACAAAAAAGCTCCATGCTTAACTGGTACCTATCAGCTAACAAGACATTTTGCCAGAGTGCTATTTAACTCACAGAACAACAACGACAAAAGAATGTATTCACTTTGCAAGATAAAATTGTAAAAGATAATTATGGAAGAACAGTCCTGAAAGTGTTTAAACCTTATATTATTCCTGTAGGAAATTAGCTTCTTAAATACCTTCTTTCTTTTAGCCTTGATAGATGCAAAGAACACCCTCTTGAAAAACAGTCATGAAACTCTGTATGTACCTTCTCATTAGAAAATTAGCATGTTACTGCTACTTAACAACAGTATTTTTCTGAAAGTAATGAAAGCAAGAGAAGGGAATTCTAAAATGTATTTTATGATTTATAAATATAACTTATAAAGTGTCTACTACTTAATCTTTGGATTTCAAATATAATACTCAATTCTAAGTGAGAATGATCAGGTTTCCCAATAACCAAGAAGGTGATGAGACAGTGCTGTTATTCTACTAAAAGAAACTGTTTTGCCTAGTTATCTCAATTGATTTCATGTTTATCAATCATTGGTTCATATGCTGTGGAAGAGTCAAATGAAAAAATTTTTTAGAAGTTTCTGTAATGAACGGAAGGGTATGCCTCTTCCTTCATCGTCACTTGGTACCCAGTAGAGTATCTGGCACACAGTAGTATCACAACAAAGGTCTGACATATGGTGAATAAATTAAGGAACTTATGCTAGTCAGTTTCTGTTTATTAATTCTGCTAATTAGATCATCAGGCTCAATAACATCTTTAAATGTATTATATAATTTCATGACCACAATCCTGAGTAGAGCCTATCCATATTGAATTTTGAAAGGTATGTTACCAGGTATTTTATGTCATTAAGCTTTTCTTCAGTGTTAGAAACTCAAATATCTTTAAACCATATCATATTGAATCATCTTTGCTTTCAGTTCTTCTCAAAAGTTCCCAAGCTACTGACAGGTGACTATAGAGGGAAAGCCAAAACTGATACTCTATAATGGGAGTAATTCTTTGAAGGTTTAAATTCCATTCAACAAATACTTACTCAACATTTATTATGTTTCAGACTTTTTAATATATACTTAATTTCATTTCATTGTATCATTAACACATGACGTTGATAGTCATTGCTTAAATTTTAGAAAAAGTACAGTGAGGCTAAGAGAAATGAATTTAGTTCTGTAAAGTAGTAATGGCTAAGTGGGAAGCTAGTCCAAAATTCTGGAATGTCAAACTCTACCACCCTAGTCTATTCCTTCTTAAAATAATTGAAGAGGGAGTTTGGAATAGTAGAAAATTCATGGAGTGTTTTGATATGAGTCTGAATCTAGCATGCCTTTTTGTGTGATGTGTGACTTTGACTAAACTACGTAAACTTTTCATGCCTCATTTTTATGTATAGACAGTAGCTTGCCTGACACAACTTAAGTGTCACATGAATAGTATCTGTCACTGTCTATACAGTTAGAACGCTGTTTCATTATGTTTCAAAATATTGCTAGCATGGATAAAATATTAAACATCTCCCTCTTTATCCAAGTAGAGATACGGACAGAGCAAGGGGGGATATTTCATAATATGATAGTTGTAATAGCTAATGTCTTTTCCTATTAAATTCTACAAAAAAAGTCTGTATAGTGTCTCAGTGAACAAAAGTGCATTGAAAATGATGTAACAAATAAAAAGGGGGAGTAGAAGTTGATAAAAAGCCATAGGAGAAGATAAAACATTTGAAAACCATACACACCTCAACGGGAGGAAGAAGCAGGAGTCATTGAACTCTAAGCCATGAAATTCTGTCTCAAAACAAAGACTTGGAAACCACCAAGGAACCCATATTCTGAGATAAAAAGGAAGAAAGCAGGTGGTAAATAAAAACAATACAGGATTGAAAACCTCACCAGTGACATAAAACTACCCTAGAATTTAAGATAGAATCACAGATTGGGAAACTACACCAATGAAGTAGAAAATAGTCATGCAGCACCTGTAGAGTGTGTAGAATGGTTTTAAAATGGTGAACAAATATGTGATGGATTATTTCAGACCTAAATATAAATGCTAGCATACTAAAGATTTTTACAAATGAATGAATTGAGGTGTATAGAGGTTAGCTTACTCGAGGATCACTTAGCAAGGAAAAAATATTGACAAACCAGGATTCAGCCTCAGGTATTTCAGAGTCCCGAGATAGTGCTCTTGTACATGAATGAAACTGCCTGTTACCTCCCTTTATTTCTGCGGATTAAACTAATGATTATTTATATGAAAAAGAGCACAAACATTTTAAAGTCATGATTTATACTGTGTTTTATATGGCCCACAAAATGTATACAGTATGTTTTAACACAAAACCTTACTTATAATTACTTGAAATAGTTGTCCCATTGTTATATGTGTTGTCATTTAAATCCTATTTTTTTTTTTTTTTTTTTTTGAGACAGAGTCTCTCTCTTTCCCCAAGCTAGAGTGCGGTGGCTTGATCTCAGCTCACTGTAAGCTCCGCCTCCCTGGTTCCAGTGAGTCTCCTGCCTCAGCCGCCTGAGTAGCTGGGATTATAGGCACACGCCACCAGGCCCGGATAATATTTGTATTTTTAGTAAAGCCAGGGTTTCACCATGTTGGCCAGGATGGTCTCAATCTCCTGACCTCGCGATGTGTCCTCCTTGACCTCCCAAAGTGCTGGGATTATAGGCATGGGCCGCCGTGTCCGGTGAAATCCTCTGTTTTTGTAGAAAATGACATTAAAGCATGTGGACTCTCACTTCATACACACACATGCACACTGGCATAATCAGTGGTGACCAGAAGAGTAGAAAAAGTCTAACATACATGAAAATAGTTCCCCACTAAAAGAAAACAGCATTTACAATATTTGAAATTTAAGGAAGTAAATTGGTATCTTGGTTTGAAGACACACAAACCTTTTTTTTTTTTTTTTTTTGAAACAGAGTGATCTCACTCTGTCGCCCAGGCTGGAATGCGGTGGCATGATCTCAGCTCACTGCAGTCTCCACCTCCTGTGTTCCAGCGATTCTCCTGTTTCAGCCTCTTGAGTAACCAGGACTACAGGCGCGGACCACCACGACCGGCTATTTTTTGTTATATTTTTAGTAGAGACGGGGTTTCATCATGTTGGCCAGGCTGGTCTCGAACTCCTCACTTCAGGTGATCTGCCCACCTTGGCCTCCCAAAATGCTAGGATTACAGGTGTGAGCCAGCACGCCCAGCCAAAACACAAACTATTAAGACACTTTTTCTGTTAACTTTTGCTCTGTGATACTTTTAAACTAAAGTCATTTAAAAAAGTTATGAACATAGAAAACATGCTTTGTTGCATGCATTGTTACAGAGGGGCAAAGGAAACTTATAGCACTGTCTTTTTATAAGTAAAGTCAAGTAACTGTCCTACAAATTTAAACTATTTGTATACATAGATACAAGAAGATAATTATAATGCAAACCCAGAAATGATGTTATCTTAAATTTCTAGGATACTAGCAAACATTTATTGAGAAGGTTGAAAATTGTTTATTATTTTCATAATTTTACTTCTATAAAATTTCCACATTCAGAAATATAGCTACATCATTTATATTTAAATTATTCAAGTACATAATGAGGATGATGGGAGCTTAGAGGTGAATATTTGAGAATAGCATTTAATACTAAACATATTAGTTTGGACTTGTAAGCTTACACTTGGTTACTCTATAAAATATTTATGCGTTTTTGTCTTTGATCACAATTTGATCCTGTGGTAATGATACCACTGAACCCTGAAACTTGGAATACATCCAAAATGAGGGAAAATTAATTCCACTTATCCTTGCCCCATTTTGGAAGTCCTGGCCAGGGGCCAGGAATATTCTCCAGCCCGTGGTGAGACTCCGGCAAGCGCCGGGCTGTGAGGATGACAGGAATGCAGTGTCCCCACTGCCCTGTGTCCCAGAGTTAACCGAAATGATCAATGATCATTCATTCAATTGTGGTGAATGGAGGAGACCTCAAAAGTCTTTTCCTAATTGTTTCATTAGGAGATCTCATTTAGGAAAAATATTTGTAAAGCCAGTCTCAATGTCAGAGAAACCTTTGTCCTCAGTGAATTTTGCCGTTTTCAGGATCTGTAAGGGCTCTTTTCCTGATATATTTGCCTTTTTACTGTTAGTAGATACATATAAACACAATGAGGTAAATATAAACACAATCCAGTGTTTATGGACGATAGTTCTGTAAAATTCCTCACTCCTGTGCTACATCAAAGACAAAAAAATAATAGTTACCTACTATTCTTTGATAATTTGCTTTTTAAGTTTTATCACCAGAAGTAGTTCTTCTCTTGAGCTTTTCACAATTTCTATAACTATTATTTTTTAGCAGCAATATATTTTCCTACTGTTTTGTTATAAAAATATAGGAAATGGATTGTGTAAATTGATGTTTAGTTTTTATATGGATTTTTGTAACACTTAACCATTTGAAAAATTAAGGCATCCTATAAATAGCCCTAAGTCATATTATTTTAAGTATATTATTTCATTTTCCAAAACAGATTGGGCTCATTACCTTAAAAATGGGCAAATGCTTATGTTTGAAAATGTTATATGCCCTTGAAGGCAAGCTATAAGAAGTAAATTAAGCAGTACAAAGGATGAGATAAGGTTTTAGCAATGCTGTAGGTACAAAAGGACAAAATGCCCTTTATTTGGAAATCATTCCTGATAGGATTATGCTGAAATATTACTGCAAATGAAAGCTTATCAGATAAGGCTCTATGGGAGGAACATGGCCCATAATATGCTTTGTTCAGAACAGAATAGTGCAAAAGTAGTTTCTAGGGAAGTAATTGGGCTGGAAATGGACTAGCATGTGCAGGCAGAAATGCTGCATCAGTGTGGTTGGTGGAAGAATGGCCCTGAAAGGTGACCATGTCCTAATCCCTGGAACCTGTGAATATGTGACATTGCACGGTGAGAGGGGTTAGTGTGGCGAATGCGGTTAAGGTTGCTACTCAGCTAATGTGGGAGGTGCAGAGGAACTAGTTCATCCTCTCGGGCCACATGCAATCCCATGAGTTCCTAAATGCTAAGAACCTTCCCTGGGTGTGGCTGTATGGATGGGTGAGGATGGAGAAGGGTCAGGGGAGGACTTAACCTGCCATTGCTGGCTTTGAGGATAGAGGTAGGAGGCCAGGAGCCAAGGAGTGCAGGTGGCCTCCAGAAGCTGGAAAAGGCAAGGAAACAGATTCTCTGCCAGATCATCCAGGAAAGAACACAGACCTGCTGCTGGCTTGATATGGCCTGCTGAGGCCTATGTGGACATTCCGACCTAAAAAACTGTCGTGTACTAACTTTGTGTTGTTTTACGTTACTAAGTCTGTGGTAACCTTTTCCCCACCAGCAATAGAAACCTCACTGAGGAAGGTAGAAGAGTCACATCTTCCATATTGATGGCTGTTTCTCGTACATGAATAACATTTTGGATTTTAAGATAGCATATTCTCCTTCCCAAGAAATCTTTGTCTTCTTCCTCAGCCATCATGGGCCATTCAAATGACAGTCTGGGCTGTCATTTGAAACCTGTCTCAGAGCAGTTTGAACCTGTCTCAGAGCAGTTCAGTTCTTTCATTTCCCCTTCTATCCCTACCACTCTTCACTTAACCAAGATTATGGAATCTGGCTCCTCGCTGATCTCCCTTAGCCAGTTACTCCCCTATCTTCTCCCATCATTAAATCTGGAGTCACAGAGTGGGATCCCAAAATGAACTTGATGATGTCAGTCCCCTAAAGTGAAAACTCTTCAGTGGTTTCTTATTACCCATAGGATAAACTGAATTTCCTTAAACCATGTTAAGTCTCGCTTCCAGATCTTTATTCCTTCCCTGCAGTTTGTATCCTCACCTGCTAGTTTGCCCACTCCTCTTTTTATGTCATGGCTCAGCTGAACTGTCACTTCCTCCAGAGACCTTCCTTGGCCATCTCAATAAAGACATTCTTGGCATTTATGATAGCTACTGCCTCACGCTGGTGGGCAGTAAGGCTTACTTGCCCTCCATTGGAGTCAGGGCACCTAGTACACTGTCTAGCATAGGAGGAACCCTGACTCTTTGTCTCTAAATTAAATAAGTAAATAAATGAATATTTATGGTCCCCGAAGAACATTTTAATTTATTGTTTGTTATCCAACTGTATAAGATTGTGAAAAGGAAGTAAAAAATACATGGGAAGATGTGGTAAGTACAAATACAGTAGTGTGTGGGAAGATAATAATAGTACATTTATTTTGTATGGGGCTAATACCTTGAGTTTTCTGTGTTGAGCCTACACATCATAAATAGGAAAGTTTACACCATTCCAGATGGAAAAGAGCATCCAAGTAGACATTCCTTACCCAGAAAGACTTGGAGCCTTGTAAATGGGAAAAACCCATCTGCTTGGATCCTAAGCGTTTATTTTACATCCTGTCAATCACTCATGCATGGGAGAAAAGATGGTATAAATTCTAATTTTGTAAATGACTGATGTTTATAATTCTTGCTCCCTACTGGCTTGCAAGTAACCATCTTTCAGTCCTGGTGAAAAATCAGCATTCCGTGTGGACAAAGATGTGTAAGTTATGCTTTCATATTGTAAATTAATTCTAAGTACTTAAAAATATCCAAAACAAAGAAGAGTCTACAGATGACAAAGCAAATCAAATAGAAAAACACAAATTCACACAGCAAGACTCCAGTCCTCTGGCGTGCTCTCATTGATCTAAGGCTGCTCTGATCTCTTACAGCGTGTAGCATATGCGTGCACAATTTATCACCTAATTATATAGCACCTTTTATCAGTAGCTATTGTGTTTCAGGTTCATACACCAGTTTTTCTAAGTTTAGATCAGTGTTTAAATTTTCAACAGACTGATGGAAATAATATAATCACCATGGATGTATTAAAATCTGAGGACAGAAGATAGTGCTTAGTAACTTTGAGGATGCCAGTTGGTGCCATTTACACATCCCTCTTCCAGAAATAAAATTCCTTAGGAAAGAGAATTAATATTGGAAGCTTGACCGTGAATGAAGAATACTATGATAGTTTCAGGAGTTGGCCTAATGCCAGGGGCAGCCCCTCCCAGGGTGTGATATGGTACACTGACGTGCAGTGGGTGAGCAAGTGTCGCTGTAGTTGGTCACCAAGGGTGGAGAAAACAACAAAACACACTTTACACCATACAGTATTTTGTCAGTAAATTTAAAATAAGTATATGGTATAATATGGGAGTCAACCTAGACATAATACTATGTCTATGAAAACTGTCACATGAGGAATAACATCTAGGAATAAATAACCCCAGTGTTAGAAGAAAAACATTTGTATGTAATTTCATAGGTATCAAAAGCCAATATGATTGGTTGATGGACTGATCACTCTGAGTTTTCTAGGGCTGCTGTTTCAAATTGCCACAATCCGAGTGACTTAGAACAACAGAAATTTACCTTCAGTTCTGGAGGTCAGAAGTCCGAAATCAATGTGTCAGCTATGCCATGCTCTCTCAGCAGGTGCTAGGGAAGGGTCTATTCCAGGCCTTTCTCCAGCTTCTGGTAGTTCCTTGGCTGGTGGCAGCATCACTCCAGTGTTCCCATGGCGTTCTGCCTGTGCACATGTCTGTGTCCATATCTCCCTTTTTCATGAGGACATCTGTTGTGTTGGTTTAGGAGCTCACCCTACTCCAGTATGACCACATCTTAGCTAATTACATTTGCAACAATCCCATTTCCAAATAGGGTCACATTCTGAGGTATTGGGGGTTAGGACTTCAACATATGAATTTTGGGGGGACACAGTTTATCCTGTAGCCAATAATACTGTGTGTGACATTATGAAAGGTATCAAGGATGAATCCAGGTTTTTAGGACTGAATTACTAGAGGAACAGAATTGCCATTTCCTGAGAGAGGGAAATGGAGAGGAGCGAGGAGGCAGAGCAGATCAGAGGTGGAGCCTCGGAAAGACCCACCTGTTGGCCTACATGAAGAATGGGCATTTATAGTAAGGGTCAGGAACCCCATAAACCAATAGCACAGCAAACCATAAAATACTCATCAAATTCTTTATCTTTGGAAATCAACATCAATACCTTCGTGTCCATTGTATGGAAAAAATTATGAAAATTGATTGCATTAGAATTTTTAGCCATCAAAAGCATTTCTAATTTTACTTAAAATGCATCACTGGGAAATCATGATATATATTAGAGAGTTCTGTAAATGTGGACTTTTCTTCCCCCTAAATAAATGTAGCTTCTGCCGTTTATCCCCGAGTTAGTTTATCATTTTAAGCCTTTGTTGGCAAGAGTTTATTGGCTGTGAATGGAATCTGGCAAGGAAGCTTTCCGTGGGGAAAGAGGAAATGGAAGCAGAATAGAAGCATTGTGCACTGCTAGAATATTTTTCTTTTAAGAGGACATTGCTGTTTTATTGGTGGAAGTAACCATGGAATTTGATAATTAAAAGAAAGAATCAGTAAAATTCTAGGTGACAAGAAGTGTAATTTATAAAAAGCCATGTCAGGCATGAATAATATCTTGAACACTCAATTCATTGGCCTTGATGTGCTTCCTCTTAGACCCCTGCTGTACTCGTGTTTAAATGTCTGAAAGCGTTCATGCTTGCACAAAAATATACGGGGAAGGAGCATCTCAGGACTTTTTCTCTTTCTTATATTTGCAGACCATGTTAATAAAATATTCATGCGTTCGTTGATTTAACCAGTACTTTTGAATTATTTAAAAATAGAGAGAAAAACATAAGCCTCACAACTAGTTTTGCTAGTTACAAATTTGTGCTAACAATCATTAATGATGGATTTTTTGTGGCATATACATTTAGACAGTTTTTTAAGTGTGTGTGTGTGTGTGTGTGTATTTTAAAGAAAATTGTGTCTCGGTATCTAAATCAGTCAGCATCGTCTGACAGTTTTTGAGGGTAGAACATTGCAATAATTATTATCAGTTCTTCCTAACTATGTAATTAGAGCATTGGGTTTGGCAGGCGTTCTCTTATTTAAACTGATTATCATTGGAGAATAAAAACTTTGAGACCGCATGGTCTAGAGAAGAGAAAAGAGAATTGATGGTGAGAAATTCTGGTTTCATTCCCAGAGTTAGAATAGCTTCATCATATGACTTGGAGTGCAAGTCAATTAATTCTATTTGGAGAATGTTAAATGCAGTCACCCACTTTCTTGGCATGGCATCCTCATCTTTGATCCTGTTTGACCAGTGTGAAACCAGCATGGCTACATTTTGTTTGCCTAGAGTATCTGATCAGTTAGAATAACAATTGACTTTGCTTCTCTCAGCACTCAGAAAATAAGGAGAGATGGGGAGGGTGACATTCTGAAGACTGAGATTGATACTACCTAGGAAAGATTATAGATCCCAAAGTTTAACAGTAATTAATTGATAGGATAAATGTTAATTCTGAGGCAAGAAAGAGCCTCTATGCCCAAGGTTCATTTTCGCGAACCACTTTCATAGGAAAATTACGTTGGAGATTATGCTGGTGTTTCTTTGTTCCATGAAATTGTGTTTCTATGGCAACGTTTGCCAAATACATTATCAAATATATTTCACAGTTACAATCACACCTATTACCTAGTGGACTGATGAGCATCAGATGCACTTTTAATAAATCTTCAACATAAGTAGCCATCATGGCATTTATGCCATTTATTCTCTGACCCTTTCGGCTATTTCCTTCCATTTGTTCTAGCTAGTGTGCACTTGAGAACATGTTCTTGCTTTCATACTAGCTCAGATAACATTTGACTTAATATCAGCATTTTCTTGTTGCACAGTCTTCCTCTTGGTTTGCTTCTTTGACAGCCTGAACCTTTAAGTTATTTCATGGCTCTGATCCATGAGACACCCCCTGCCCATACCCCGCAGGCTGCTGTAACAAAGTGTGACCAACTCTGTGGTTTAAAAGAACTGAAATGTATTATCTTACCCTTCTGCAGGTTAGAAATCTGAAATCAGAGTGTTGGCACAGCCATGTTCCCTCTGATGCCTCTAGAGGAGGATTCAAGCCTCTTCCAGCTCCTGGTAACCCCAGGTGTTCCTTGCTTCTAGATATGTTGCCCCACTCTCTGCCTCTGTCTTCCCTTGGTGTTCTCCCAGGGTACCAGTGTCTTCACATCATCATCTCTCTTTTTTTAAGGACTCCAGTCCTGTTGGATTGGGCCTATCCCACCTCAGTGTAACCTTATTTGAACAAATTATGTCTGCAAAAATCCCATGTCTAAATAAGATCATGTTCACTGGTACTGGGGAATTAAGCCCTCAACACATCTATCTGGGAAATACAATTCATTCTGTGGCAATTGCTATGTGGGCTCCTGACCCTGCCACATGGTGTTCATTCCCTCCACTGTCAGATTGTCCCAGGGTCCGTATCTAACTTTTGATTTTGTAAATAAATGCCAATTGATTTTCAAAGGACTACCTGTAGGTATTTCTTTTATGAGTGATGTTTGTAGATTTCCTGTGTAAACTCTATGCATCAGTCAACATGCAGAGACCAAGGCTGACATATTCAAAGAAGCAAATGTTCACATTCACATTCATCAAGAAAAATCAGCACATCATTACTTGTAGAAAATCTTGTGTGCCCTGGGTAGTCTGTGAGCATTACCTTATTCAGCCATTACAGCAGCATATAAAGTAGGAATTATGTTCATTTTACGAAGGAAGAGAGCATAAGTTTAAATTGACACAGTAAGGGGATGTATCAGGTCTGACTCAAAAGCCTGTGCTCAATCTACATCTCTATGACATTGTCAGTCAACTCAAAGGGCTCTAGGACTTCATATTGAAATGTTTTTCTAATGAACGGCAACAAGCATATGGCAGGCACTAGTGGCTGAAACTCAATCTGGAGTAGGGGATAATGGAAAGACTGACAAATGAATGACATGACACAATTCAAATTGGTTAACCAAATGAAGTTTATTTTTGAGAAATTTAATTTTTAGGTAAGCAATACAGGATACCCCAGTACCTCAGCCAGAAATGGAAATCAGTAAATGAAATGATAGGTCCAGCTCAGTTTTAAACACTGGAGCAAATTCAATCCTCTAAGCATAAAAACTAATCATAGCAAAGCATGTTTTATTGCAGATATGCAAGGATGGCTCAATATTAGAAAACTCATGAATGAAAACTAGTACATTAATACTAGTCAGAAGAAAGGCTTTCTGATCATCTCAACAGATGTTCAAGATACATTTGATAATGTGTAATACCCAATCTTGGTTAAAAAATAAATCTCATAGCAGAATAAAGTAAAAGGAAGTTCTTAAACTTGTAAAGGAGTTACCAATCAGAATATTATATTCAGTAGTAAAATATGAGAAGTATTTTAATTAAAATCTGGAATGTTATGCGTTGTATCACTTGCAATATTCGACATTATATTTGAGATACTAGGCAATTCTAAATATGGCGGGGTAAAAGGATATGGAAGCAAGAAATATGGCATTATTTGTAGATTTTATAGTCCATATACCCAGAAAACCCAAGGGAGTAACTGAGAAGCTATTATAACTAATAAAAATGAGTCCATTAAGATATTCAGATTAAATCTCAACTTACAAAAATTAATAGCTTTTCTCTCTACCAGCCATAAATAACTAGAAAATAGAATAGAAAATGTGTTCTTACTTGCAGAAATAATAAAATGATAAGATGCATAAATAAAATCCTAACAAAAATTTGCAAAACTTTTTAGGAGGTAATTATAAATTTCACAGAAGCCCATAAAGAAGATCAGGATGAAAGGAGACAGTAGAAGGTTTGTGAACGGGAAGGCAAGAGAGAGTTACTCCTAATAAACAAATTCAGTGCTCTCCCACTCCAAAATCCAAACAAGATTTTTCAGGAGTAGCAAAAAAAATTAATTCAGAAAGTCACATGAAAATGCAAGTGAGCAAAATAATCCAAGATAATTTGCAAAATAATAATAAGATAATTAGACAAAGTATGCATCGGCACTGTGCTCGTTTTTATTTATATGGATTGCGTCATTAAGCTCTTAAAACAATAGTGTAACTAGAAATAGACTTGTACATATGTGAGAATTTCATATATAAGAGGGAGAAAAAGAGAAGACTTTTTCAACCAGTGCTGTTGTCTTAATGTGATATCTTTGGCTGTCTATATGGAAAAATAAAGTAATATAGACTTTCATCTTCCCACTAAACACATAAATTCCAAGTTGATTAAAGGACCTACATGTTTAAAAAGTATAAAATATGAGGTAAAGTTATGATAACTTGCTCTTTGCTGGAGTGAAGGCAGCCCTCTTACAGATTTGAGGACAGGACTGGGGTCCTTAGCACACTGTCTTGTGCAACAAGTTATTAGACTGATTTAATGTTCATATGTGGGAATAACTTTAATAGTCAAATTGTGAAAGTCTTGAGTCCTGAATATTATGATACATCTTTTTTGAATTTTCACTTTTAAAAAGTTTAACCAAAGTTGTTTTAAGGCTACGATTGGTCAAACTGAGCAGCATCAACTAGAATTAAAAATTAGGTGTGATCATTAGGTAATGAGTTGTTTTGAAATCTTCTTAAAAAACACTTTCAAATATCATTTCAACAATGAAATATCATTGGATTTTAAGCATGTATTCTTCCAAAGCGATAAACTTAAAGGGAGCAGTGTTCTGTAAATGAATGTCTACTGTGTTTTGTTGGAAAGTCAGTGTTATTAATTCATAGGATCCTGTCAATTCATATTCATTTATTTGCACTTCCAAGTAAAAGTACATTAAAAAGTGAACACAATCTCACAAGGGAATAGAAGAATTCCCCTAACAAAATGCAACTCTATTTTATCTTTACCTACTAAAAGCTCAAGAATAACTATACAGAGTAATCCATATTGTTCAGGCATGGATGTACACAAATGTGTGCACAGACATGGACATACACATTCAGAGTTTCCTTTATTAAATTATGGGGATGTGTAAAGTTGAATGATTTGAATATAACCAGCCAAGTGTTTCAAGTGGAGTTCCAATAATACTTTTTGTTAATTAAAAAATCTTAAAATGCTCAAAATTCTTTATTTAAAAAATAAAAAGTTAACTTTACAAATGCTTTACATATTAAGTACACCAACTGCAGGTAGAGTAGTCATAACTGAAGGGACTACTTCATGGTGTGGCTACGGTGGCTAAATATGTTGGCATGTAAATGTTTCTCTAGAGAAGTGGCCGAAATACAGTTTTTAGTAAGTCATGTGTTACAGTTATTAGTGTTGTTGCATTTATTTTTACCTATGATTTGTGTTTGCTTTCAAATCTTGCTGAGTTGTTAACATAATTGGAGACATTTAGTATATCTTGATTATCAACAGACTGTCCAATCTAGTTGTGCACACACATAACAATTGTGCTTAGCTCTAGTTGTTTCGAATACTATGTAAAGATACCATTGCTTAAATTAAGAAAATTTATTGGTACTAATAAAGACTTGCTTTCCCCCAATCCCTACATTTTAGGGACTTTAATAACTTGTCCACTATCGCATAGTCCAGAAGTTTTTACATTAGGATCATGGGATCATTCCATCCATAGCATCACAAACATACTGCCGACTCCGGGTCTGGAGGAACCTAAGTTACTGATAAGATGTGACCTTATTGTTTAAACAATTTTGCATGTTTGCGGAGGCCAAACTTTAGGAAGGTAGAGTCCCTTCCTCTGACATTTTCATATGCTTACTTCTGTCCCTCAACTCTATTCGAGAAAATGTTGTGACTTTAGTTCAACAATAAAATAAAAGTGGGAATAAACCCTAAAATTTCTCTGGGAACTACAAGCTCAGTATGTTAGTTAGCACAGTGTGAGAACTTTGGATAATTCAAGATAAATGTGTATTCATGGAAATGATTAAAAAAGAAAAAAACTAAAGGAGAAGGATCTTCAGGAAAAGTTCATTTTTTCCTTCAGTTCAGTTTCTTTAGTCCTAAATAAGCTACAAACTTTCTTTAATTATCCTAGCATAGGTTTACATTGTCTTTGTCATTTTTGTTCTGTCTAGCATCTGAAAACATTTTATCTGCCCATGTTGCTTCAGACTTTCCTGATTTTAGGGAAGAATTGAATTATCAATAGCAATTAATTTTCAGAACATCCCTGTAGAAAATCAGTAGCATCTAGTTTTCTGGGTTAGATACCCAGGGAATTAAGGTGTAATGCTTTATTTATGACCACCTCAATGATTTATCAGACAGAGAGCATCTTGGGAAACTGCATCACTTTAAAAAGTGTTAATAAATTAATAGAGTAACAGAAAGAAGTCTCCAGGAAATATGCAAATTGAAGAATTCCCTTCTGAGAGGGCAATCTTACACTTTACTTTTCTAAAATGGAATTATGACAGTTGTAGTAGTGAATTGTGATTACTGAGAAAGAAAAAGCAGCCCTTGTCCTCTGCCAGCTGGCCTGATCCTCTGAGTGGCTCCTGTGGTTGCTGTGAGATGGCCGCATACCCAGAGTTCAGCCCTGCTGACGCGCTGTTACGTGTACCCACTTGCAGAATGGGGATCTGGTTGAATAGGGTGAGGTGAGCCATGTGCTCCGCACTGGTCTGGGTGCCCAGGACATGCTGCAGGTACAGGTGGTGAGAGTGACAGCAGCAGCAGTGTGACCCCTCTCCATGACTGCCCCAGGCACTGGCTGTCCAGCCCAAGAGGCTGACTCATGAAGAGTCTCTTCCTGCAGCAGGGCAGTTCCCCTCCATGGCTGGCATCCAGACCCAAAAAGGTGCTCAAGTTCAAACACCCTGTCCTGATAGTACTGATGTGTTTATTACTCCCTCCCCTATGGAGGAGAAAAGTGGGGGAGGAAATTACCCAGTTACCCTCTTTGATAAAGTTGAGGAAGATGCTAGTAGCCCATCCCCGACATTCTACCAACATACTTCTTTCTGCAGGGTACAATTTGGTACTAATTTTTAAGACTTTTTTTTCACTATTTAACCTGCAAGTTTGGGACACTCTTATACATTCTGTTTTACACTTTCCTTTTTTCCCACATTAACAGTATATTAGTAGCATATTTCCATCTCATGCTTGCTTCCTACTATGTTAAATAGTTTATATTTATTTTGATAGAACATACATTATCCATCCAATTCATATTTTATTCACTTTAAATTGAAACTTAGTTTTAGAAAAATAACTTTTTATATTTGATGTTCAAGTTGCTGAAAAGTGTTTCTAAATGGTTATTTTGTTCAAAAATCCAAATTAACCCTTCTTTACTCCAGCCATCATTATTCATGGTATTTCCTTTTAAAATCTATATCTGTCCTGTTTCCAAAGAGATGGCTTGCAAAATAACTTGTGGAGAAGATGTGGAGAAATAGGAACACTTTTACACTGTTGGTGGGACTGTAAACTAGTTCAACCATTGTGGAAAACAGTGTAGCGATTCCTCAAGGATCTAGAACTGGAAATACCATTTGCCCCAGCCATCCCATTACTGGGGATATACCCAAAGGATTATAAGTCATGCTGCTATAAAGACACATGCACACGTACGTTTATTGCGGCACTATTCACAATAGCAAAGACTTGGAATCAACCCAAATGTCCATCAGTGACAGACTGGATTAAGAAAATGTGGCACATATACACCATGGAATACTATGCAGCCATAAAAAAGGATGAGTTTGTGTCCTTTGTAGGGACATGGATGCAGCTGGAAACCATCATTCTCAGCAAACTATCGCAAGAACAGAAAACCAAACACTGCATATTCTCACTCATAGGTGGGAATTGAACAATGAGATCACTTGGACACAGGAAGGGGAACATCACATACCGGGTCCTATTGTGGGGAGGGGGAAGAGGGGAGGGATAGCATTAGGAGATATACCTAATGTAAATGACGAGTTAATGGGTGCAGCACACCAACATGGCACATGTATACATATGTAACAAACCTGCAAGTTGTGCACATGTACTCTAGAACTTAAAGTATAATAAAAAAATAAAAATAAAAAAAATAACTTGTGGCTATTTTTGACCAACGCACTATCATCCTCATCTTCTAGGTAAATGTGAATACTATAATGTTGGGATACATTAACTATGTTTCACTGAATTATAATTACCAATACACAGAATAACAGTTTATGTTTCGATGTGAGGAAAAAGCCTGTGTATAAGGTATTATGATAAAGAACTCTAATCAAGGGGAATTTTTTGTTTTTCCATTGTATGCACTTATAAGCAAGATAGTTATATGTACACTCAAGTTGCAAGAACAATAGAAGTAAACTGTGGTGCCAGTTACCCTCATTTTAATTATCTATTGCTGCATAACAAATTAGCACAAAGTTAGTGGGTTAAGACAATGCCTGTTAACTCACAATTTCCAAAGGTCAGAAGTCCAGGCTTGGCTTAATTGGTCCTCTGCTTAGGGTGTCATTAGACTGAAATCAAGGCATTGACCAGTTGTGGTCTCATCTGCAGGCTCGACTGGGCAGTGACCCATTTACATCTGAGCTGTCTCAGATTATTGGCACAATTCCTTTCCTGTTCATGGTTGAATTCCTGGGGTTTACTTCTTCTAAGCCAACAATAGAAACATCTACTGCTTTGAGGCTCTCATCTCTAGACACTTTTAAAAACCAGTTCACCTGATTAAATCAGGCTCAACCAGGATAAATTTCCTTTTGATTAACTGGAAGTCAGTTTCTTAGCAACCTTAATTCTATCTGGAAAAATCCCTTTGTGTCTGTCATGTAACTTAGTTTATTCAATGGAATGATATCCCATTATATTTACAGATCTTTTCCATATCTTTGGATGCGGGTATAATAAAAGGATATGGATTACATGCGGATTGTTTTAGAGTTTTGCCTATCACATCCCCCTCCCCAAGAAAAACCTACTAAAATCAGTTACCACTGATATTCTTTGAGTCAGGAATATGTGACAGATCCTGTATTATTTTCACCTGTTAATCACTTAAGTTCTTTTTCACAAGAATTTAAAATGTTACCTTTTTTCATTTCTCTTATATTTTCCCATTGTCCGTTTGAATTCCATAGACATGAGTTTGATGTTCTGTCTGTGTGTTTCAACCACTGTTATTTTCTGTTGCTTATGCCATTTTCAGCAGGACAACGATAGCTCTTTTACAGTATCCAGTTTGTATTTGTCCACTGATCAAAACAAAAAGTCAGCTTATTCCCTAGTGTGTTCTGTAAGTGATTGTTGTTTTTGTTCTGCTTTGTTTTGCAACAGCTTTTGTGGACATAGTGTGTGGTCCGTCTACTGAACGTGGCTGGGTCACCGGCTCTGTAGGGTGGTTCACAAATCTGCTCCCTGACTCTTCTCACTTTTCTGCTAAGTGATCTCTCACCCGGGGTGCCATTGAGAGACATCACCAGTGTTGTTCTGAAGAAGAGACAGATAGCATAAGTAGTCAGGGCCTTGCCTCCTCCCCGGATAGCTCTGGGAAGGAAAGTAGGAATTATGCCATCTGCTCTGTATCTAAAAATCATTACCCTAGAGAATTTCCTAGTTGATGTGCCTCCATGGGGAAAGAGGAAGGGAGGCAAAAGAAGTTTCTCCTCCATTGCATACAGGTATTCAGCATACTGCAGACTTGCTCATGAACTCCGCTGGCCACTGTCAAATATGCACTATTTCATCCTGGCAGTTCTTCCCATTTGCTACCTGCAATTATGTCACCTCTCTATACCTAAAAACTATTGTGAAAAACCAAGCTGGTCTAGTGGACATTGGAGAATGTGGTTTACACCTGTGGCCCAAAGGGAATCCCGATGCAGAAGTACAGGCATGGCTAGACCAACCCACTGAGGCTGCCTTTGGTTAACTGAATAAGTTATGAAGAGGGCCAATGGAGAGGCAGATTCCTGAGCAGTAGGGTGCAGGAGAATGGTTTTTAGATATAGAGCAGATGACTGACGTCATTGCAGGTAGCAAATGGGAAGAGCTGTCAAGATGAAATAACAGTGCATATTTGACAGTTGTCAGTGGAGGTTATGAGCAAGTCTGCAGTATACTGAATATCTCTATGCAATGGAGGCATACCAACTAGGAAATTCTCCTGCATTCTCTTGGCTCCCTCACTCATCTTTCCTTAGGGTACTGGACACATATGATCTCAACCTCTCTCTTCTCTTTGGGATCTGCCCCTCCATGAGCCCCTTCATCATTTATTAAGTTCACCAAAGGCAGCCCCAGTAAGTTGTTCTGTTCATGCGTGTGCTTCAGTGTCACTATTCCCTCTGGGCCACAGCTGTAAGCCATGTTCTCCAATGTCCACTAGACCAGCACCAAAAGTGAACTTGTTATGTCCTTTCATCTGAATCCTTTCTGAATCTCTTACTTGGTTCTAACTTGAGCAGTAAATGTAAGTGTGATTATTTACTCAGTCCCTGAAAATATTCACATCAAAGATTTGGGGACTTGAGTATAACCATATAAAAGAAAGATCAACATACAGACGAGAAATGAAATCTGAATCTCATAATGGAATCGGATAATGGGTTGTCTGAAAGATACTGAGCTTTTCACAGTGAACCCAGACGGTTCAAAAAGAAAAGAGGTTGAATTAAGGAACAAGCACATAGAATTTTTTGGAATGCTGATTGAAATAGATTCGTGCTAGTGGAATGTAACCATTATTAAACGATTATTTTAGCACTAGTTAACAAAGGATGAGACTTCACAAGAGGAACATACATTTATGAAGGCTCGTTTTATACCTCCATGTGGGTGCCGGGTACACATGGTTGGAATTTACGTAATAGGTCCTTTTGTCAGACCTTTATTGCCCTCATGAGTATGCATTCACATATCTGGATAATTTAGGTTTAGTTCTCCTTCTATCTTATTTTCTTAAAAGTTTCAAATGTAGTCCTAAGTTTACAAAAGGTCAGCTTTTTTTTTTGAATTTAGTGTTTAGTAGAGCAGTGGTTTTCAAACATTGTTGCATATTAAAATTATCTCCCTAAATGTAAACCACACCCCAACCCAATTGCATCAATGTCTCTTGGGGACTGTATTAGTTCGTTTTCATACTGTTATGTAGAAATATCCGAGATTGGGTAATTTATAAAGCAAAAGAGGACTCATAGATCCACATGGCTGATGAGGCCTCACAATTATGATGGAAGGCAAAGGAGGAAAAAAGGCACGTCTTAAATGGTGGCAGGCAAGAGAGTGTGTGCAGGGGAACTGCCCTTTATACAAACATCAGCTCTCATGAGACTTACTATCACAAGAACAGCATGGGAAAGGCCCCCACCCATGATTCAATTACCTCCCACCAGGTCCCTCCCATGAGGCAGTGGGATTATGGGAGCTACAATTCAAGATGAGATTTGGGTGGGCCCAGGTGTCAATATATTTTTTAGAAACCCTAGACCATGCCCAAGTATAGGCACATTTAAAAGTCATTGTAGCTATAATTTAAAAGTAGTGCATTTACAGGTAATTAGTATTTATAAATTAGATGCGAGGTCCAGAATACACAGGGAGAAGATCAAATGGGTAATTGTGATGCACTTGAGTATAACTCAGTGTGGAGAAGTTCAAAGAAAAAAAGATCAGTAATGAAATGTTTATTTTACCTGGTTCAGAGTTTAGGAGTCATTTGTAACCGTATAAATTGTGTATTGTGTAAATTATCCATAACAACAACAACAAAAAACAGAGGTTTGCTCTTATATATGGTTCTTCATTTCAAAACCTGTCTGTTTAACAGAGGTTGTGTTCAAAGAACATCATGCAGTTTTATCAAATATTCTTCAAATTTTAAATTGTATTGCAAGAAGACAGTTGAAGGGCAATAAAAAGCAAAAGCCAGACTCCTGGGGGAACGGAATCCCCAACATTTGATTATAAGCTTCCTAAAGGGCAGAGGCTGGCTTCCTCAGAAACCTCATACTTCTTTGTGGCTTTGTTAAACTCAGCATTCAGAAAACGATTGTGTTAGGGAACTGATAGATTAGCACTCCATCATGGAAAATTGCAGCATGGAATTGGAAAGGCATAAGCTTTATTTTTTATTTTTTTTTAATTGAGCTGGGCTGGAGCTCAATCTTGGTTCCACCTAACACTCCTTAGATCCCTCCTTTGTCAATTGGATTAGTGTTCTCTCTCTCATTTGCTTGCTGGGGAGTGAGATAATATTTGCCAAACCCCTAGTGACTGGCAGCAACAGGTGTGTGTTAATGATAGTTCTTCTCTTCCATGCCTACCTTGAAAACAGTTTGTCAGTGTGTTTCTTTAAAGCAGTGCCTTTAAAAGGGAAGTTAAGTAGTTGGTTTGGAACAAAGGCTAAGGAGGTTGTAACATTTAAATTTGAAGGATATAGAGGGCACTTTATTGGGTAAAGAAATTATTGTAGAAATCCATGGTCCTGGGCAGGCTGTTTTACTTATTCTGCACCCAATACTGACATCACTGACCAGCTTACAGTGGCTCCTTGGGTCATCTGTTGTGTCACTGCTCAGGAGTTCCTTCAGGGCTGGCCTTGGTGGAGTCACAGGAAAAGCATCACCTATTTTAAGCATCTTCGGCTTTGTGTGTCACCTCTATTACTCCAGAAAATCCTGGGCCAGCCTCTCCTACCCTTCTCATCTCCCTCCTTGTAGGATCCAGTGAGAAAAATGTCTGATACTTGGGATGTGGCTCTAGGGATCTTCTAGTTGCTGCATGTGGGAATGGGGGTCCCTGGTTTCAATCCCATTCCAGTTCAGAGGCAACCTGGCTGTGGATTCTAGCTCAGAGGAGATAAAAGCTGCTCTTTCAACATGTCCCCCATAGCCTCTGCACTCTCCAGGTGAGAGGGCAGAGGAGGATGTGAGGTGGCTGTGGGAAAAGTTCACTGGGAGCAGCAGCCATCCCTCCAGTCTTTCTGAGGTCATGACAATCACTGGCAAAGTTGGGAGACAGCACATGGAGTGGAGGATGACATCTACTTCTCAGGCCTACTGAAATGGGCTGTGGAGAAGATGTGGTGAGGTGGCTGGCATTGCATTGAATTCCTGGTGTCTGAGAGGTACGAAAGAGAGGTCCAATCTGTGCCTGGGGACTCAGGATTGGGTGGCTGAGAGCAGAGGAGATGAGGACTGCTGGCACTCTAGGGGATGATGTGGTGTGTAACTTGAAGATCACAGAGGCGTTCAGCTTCAGGACCTGGCCCTGCCTCCAAAGTACTACTGTCCATAGTAGATTCTCAGGTCTCAGCTCCTCCCCTCCCTTTCTCCAGGAACTGGATGAGTGGGGTCCCTCCCAGGAAGGGACCATCACACTCAACAGGGAAAGTTAAATGGAGGCCCTGCTTTTATCTTCCTCTTGCCTTTCCCCCAATCCTAGTGGGATGAAAGAGAGAAGAGAGAGGGCAGTTACAGGGAAAGGTCCTTGCTTTACCCTGTGTGCTAGAGAGGGGAAGATGGAATTAGGAATGATGATGGACTCTTACGATGGACAACCATTAAGTCCTATTTACTAAATGACACTGTTTCAGTGACTAAAATTGCTGAAGATTTAATACATTGAACTGCACTATTTTTAAGGAAACCAGCCACTCAGCATAAAAGGAAGTTGGACAGATGACAAGAGGTAGCAGTTATTGGACAAAAATAAAACCATTTGATACTTACACATCAACAAGTGGCAACTCGTCATATAACCAAGGTAGATATTTGAAGTGCAGGAGAAGCTCTAATACCAGCTGATCTCCATCAAAGTGACTTGCCAGGTCTACCAACCCATGTTATCATTCCTGTTACAGGCTATGCTATAACCCATGTTACATTTGGAACTGATGCCAGCACCTTGCTGGGCACCCTCTCTCTGCAGGGCAGCCTGCAGTTCTTTCCCCACTAGGGTTGACTGGAGTCAGCAGTGCTTGCTTCCATACCTGTTTGTCTGTTTGTGCCTGTTGTGTTATCAGCAATAGATAACTCAGGTAAATAGCACTAAACCAATGGAATGTGAGGATAAAGTGTGAAAGACAGCTATTGTTTTAGTAAAAGCTATAATAAGTACTTGAGAGTGAGAAGACAAAAATAACTATTGAATTAGGGTGTGTGAGAAAACATGAAAAATATATGGCAAAAAATGATAAAAATTCAAAATTGATTTGCATTCAGTATGTTTCAGGGTCTTCTGATTTTCCTTGCCTCTTTAAATTCACTGAAACATGAACATATGGAGGATACACCATGCATCATGCATGAGGATGATGTGGCCTTCTGACCAGAGACTTACACCCAAAAAAGACCTGTCATGTCATAAAAAGATGGGGCATTGGAAATATGTTATAATTTTAAAGAAATGTTTAAAGGATGTGCCAATATTTGCCAGTGTTTTTGCTTAAACTGATTTTGGGGGATTTTTTAAAGGAAACTTTAAATCTTAGAACAGTTTTAAATTTTCAGAAGGATGGGAAAGGTGGTGCAGAGAATTCCTGTATGACTCACACCCACTTTCCTCCATTCTTAAAGTTTTTGCATTCACATGGTACATTGGCCATGACTAATAAGCCAATATTGATACATTATTACTAAGTGTAGCCTATAGTTCAATCATATTTCCTCAGTGTTTCTCCAGTATCCTTTTCCTTTTCCAGATCGCTTTCAGGATATACCACATTACATTTAGTTATGTCTCCCTAGGATCCTTCGTGGCTGTGACCGTTTCTCAGACTTTGCTGGCTTTTGATGACCTTGACAGTTCTGGGGAGTACTGACTGGACTGGTATATTGTAGAATATCTCTCAGCAAGGATGTTTCTGTTTTCCACATGATTTGGTTGGGATTATAGGTTTAGGGGAAGAGACCACAGAGTAAAGTACCGTTCTTCTCTTATGGGCTCATCCTGTTAGGCTTGGTTCATCTCTGATGATGCTGATGATGTCACCTGGTTGGAGTGGCTGATCTGAATCACCTGGAGAACTTGTTCACGATTCAAAACCTGAGATCTGGACATTTTGATTCTAAAATTAAAAGAGATCACAGGTAGTTTGGGACAAGTCGTGCACGAAGTGGCACACAGTGCATGCTTAAGACTGAGTGGTCCAAAAAATCTTTTATTCTGGGCCTACATTAGGTCCACATACCGGGTGCAAAACTTAAATGTTTGTGGACCAGATCAGTAGTTCTCAAAAACATTTAGATATCTCAAAATCACCTGGGAGAGCTAATAAAAAATGCAAGGACCTAAGGTTATGTAGAGAGCCAGACCTGGAGAGTTGTATTTTTTAACCAATTTTCCAGGGGAAATTTGACAGGACCAACGTTCAAGAACTAAAAATAAAGATGTTGGATATAGAAGAATTTGGCTGTAGGGAGATGCTTGTTGTTTTTGCCTAGCAAGCATCCATTTCCCCTGCTTCAGGCACAGTCCCCAATATTTATTAGAGAAGCCCCCTGCCCCATTCCCCAAATTTTGTGCTGGCCTCTGTCTGAGATTCAGGAGTGGGGCTTTTCCTCAAGCCTCACCACTCAACCACCTCCATTTTCCAGGTCTCAGAACTCGATCCAGGGTTGGAAACAACAAAATCAGCCTCATTAACTGAAGTTAAGCAGATGAATGGGAAGTATGAATATAAACATTGAATCTAATCAACACACTAAATTAAATGTTGACATATGAAATACTAAGGTAGATATGACTCAAGAAGTGTTTTATAACCAATAGTCAATGAACTGTGATGGTTCTAGTCATGGGCAAAATGCCATCTTTGGAGGAATGATAGATGGCTATTGTTAATTGCGTACAAACATCCTGTTGATTGAGGATTAAGTGATTCATTTGTAGCTGAAAGGCAAATTTACATGCCAAGAGATATTTCATTATATTTTGCTCATTTGAGGGTCAATTATGGTAATATATTTAAACAATTTATGGAGTATATTAAAACAAAGTAATTGAAAGTGAGAACTTGCTTATACAGTTATTTGAAATAGAGTGTCATGAGTGTTATATATTTGTTGAGAATTAATTAATTCACACGAGTATTTTTTAACAAGTAGTCACCCCATAGATTATCCTTTTTGAAAATCTGGATTTTGTTATACTGTTTTTATTAGGAGTATGGATGTCCAGTAGCATAACTTGCCTAATGATTTATTATGGGATGCTTCCTACTTCTCAAGAGATTATAAAATTTTTCACTTATTACTAAGGACTTGTAAATACAGAATGTTTAACAATAAAATATTTCTATCTTCTGGTGACCAGTATTATGCCTTTTTTAAAGTAATTTTGTTTTTTAAAAGTAATTTTTATTTGCTAGATGAGTAACTTGGGGATATATACCTGCGATAAAGCATCGATAATAGCTACAATCAGATATATTCTGGGTGGAAATCCCTAATCAGTCGCTCATCAGCTCTTTGTGAGGTTGAGGCTATTAATTAATATTTCTCAGACTCAGTGTTCCCATGTATAAAATAAATGAGATTGATAATATTACATTTCTCATTCTGTGGATAAAAATAATTATGCAATAAGCCTAGCAAATAGTATCTATTCAAGTAATGATAGCTGTTTACGGTCTTGTAGACTGCATCTATTACTTATCCCCTTATCTGACCTTCCACAAACACTAGGGCTCACAGTAGAGGCTTATGATTAGAAATGCAAGTAACAGAAAATATTGTTTTAAATGCATTGTTGCATTTAAAACAATATTTTTTAAATATTTAAAAAATAAATATTTGGTTGGTATTTTAACTTCTTTCCTTCAGCATCCTTTGTCTCACTCACTGGCTGATGAGGGAGAGGTCTCCCCCCTCTGCTTCCAGTGTTTTCTGTCCGAAGTCCTCTGTGACTACAGAAAAACTAGGATTCTGCCCCCGCCATTGTTCCCTAGCTGTGTTTGTTTCCTACCACTGTTGTAACCAATTACCACAAACTGAGTGGGGTACACACTAGAAATTTATTCTCTTTCAGTTCTGGAGGCTGGAAGTTCTAAACCCATGTCGGAAGGGCCACCCATGCTCGCTCTGAAGGCTCTAGGAAAGATTCCTTCCTGGCCACTTCCAGCTTCTCTTGATTGCCACCATCCTTGGAGTTGGCTTGTGGCAGGATACTCCACCCTCTGCCTCCACCTTCATATGGCTGTCTTCTGTGTGTGTGCGTCTGTGTCCAGATTGCCCTCTTCTTTTTTTTTTTTTTTTTTTTGAGACGGAGTCTCGCTCTGCTGCCCAGGCTGGAGTGCAGTGGCCGGATCTCAACTCACTGCAAGCTCCGCCTCCTGGGTTTACGCCATTCTCCTGCCTCAGCCTCCCGAGTAGCTGGGACTACAGGCGCCCGCCACGTCGCCCAGCTAGTTTTTTGTACTTTTTAGTAGAGACGGGGTTTCACCGTGTTAGCCAGGATGGTCTCGATCTCCTGACCTCGTGATCCGCCATCTCGGCCTCCCAAAGTGCTGGGATTACAGGCTTGAGCCACCGCGCCCGGCCCCCCTCTTCTTATAAGGACCCTAGTCTTTGTATTAGCACCACTCTAATCCAATATGATCTCATTTTAACTTGATTATATCTGCAAAGACTCTATTTACAAATAAGGTCACTTTCACAGATTCCAGAGGACATAAATTTCAGGGGTATATTATTCATCCCAGTGCCCCAGGGCTGCAGACATATGCTGTATTCAGAGTCCCTTCCGGGGCCCAGAGCTTTGCTCCTTTGACTCCTCTGAAAGTGGCAGCACGCATAAGAGCAACCACAGCCCTCCCTGAGTTCTGTAGGAAGGGGAAGAACCAAGCTCTCCTTGTGATATTACACACTTGGATTGATTAGGGAAAAGCTGTAAATACTCCAAGGGGAGATACTTGACAAGATAAAGTGATGTCAAGTAGCAGGGGAGTTGGGGACAGTGCAATGGAGGGACATGCTGGACAGTTATTGAATGCTTACGGATCCTTCCTGTGATTCTCTCCTCTTATCCTCGGGAGTGTCCTTAGTGTTATCTCGATTTTACAGATGAGGAAATGGATATTCGAGGAAACAGATTTCAGGGAAAGTTGCGTGACTTCTCCAAGGTCCTGTAGCTAATGTATGGCAGAAGAGAATTTTATGTCCAATTTTCTTCAATTCAAATGCCCAAGTCCTTTCTTGTTCTCCTAGAATTTAGGAAATGTCTTTCACTCTTTTATTTAACTGCCTATTGAAATTCTACCACCTTTATGTAAGGCCAGAATGGAAGAATAATTCCTAAAAGGCAATGTGGTAAAAACTGTACTTTTCTCAGCCATTTGAGAGAGGTGTTTAGTTCTCACACCTCTCTTCTCCCCCACCTGCCGCCCCCCTACTCTGTCTGTCTTTGATGACTGTGAGACTGTGACTATAAAGTCAGACATGATGTGCATTTTGAGAGACAGAAGAACAACTAGGATGTGATTGGATGTAAGAAGTGAGAAGCTGATGACTGCACTTCCAGCTGAACGGTGTTGTACGTAGTTAGAACATTGCCAGTATTTGACGTTGGTTGTTAAGGATGTCTCTTCCATAGGCAGACAAGCTCAGTTAGTTGGACTGCCCTAATGTGCAGTTAGCTAGATGCTCAGATTAATGTGCAGAGCCATCTTTGAGTCCTTGAAGAAAATCGTACTAATTAAATGGCATCATGGGGTAACACAAAATTAGATTGTATTCTCCAATTGAAAAAATGCGTTTCTTAAATCAAGACTGAGATACATATTACTTCCATATTGCAAATGGCAATGTGACTGTCTGATAATCAGCATGGCTATCATACCAACCAGTGTTTTATACTAAAGCCATCATTGTTTTATTCTCTGTCAACAAATAGGCAAATTGATGTGTGACGAAATATATCTCTATGAACTTTTCTTTGTATTTTTAATAATTGTCACAATAGTATCAAAGTTCAGTTATTTTATAAAACAACTACTTGAATTTCCTTCTGCTTAACGTTATTTCATACCTACTTTCAATTCATTTCTACAGATTAATGTATTATCTCTTCTTGCTTGACAACATGTTTAGTAAATTTTATCTGTTCTAAGAGATTGTTCTGAACAGGAAGTACAGATATTAAAAGATAGTTTCTATCGATCATTCTGTTAATAGTAAAAAAGAATTTAATGACTTCTATTAATACATGATGATCTCCTTTTAAAATTGATTGGTTATATATTTGCATGTTTGTTTCATGCCTTTTTTTTTTGTTTTTAGCTGGAGCCTCGCTCTGTCACCTAGGCTGGAGTGCAGTGGCACGATCATGGCTCACTGCAACCTCCGCCTCCCAGGTTCAAGCGATTCTTCTGCCTCAGCCTCCCCGAGTATCAGCGATTACAGGCACCTGCCACCACACCTGGCTGATTTTTGTATTTTTAATAGAGATGGAGTTTCACCATGTTGGCCAGGCTTGTCTCTAACTCCTGACCTCAGGTGATCCACCCGCCTCAGCCTCCCAGAGTGCTGGGATTACAGGCATGAGCCACCATGCCCAGCCCTGTTGCATGCTTTTTTACTAAGTCCTTATATATGGAAACTTGTAAAGGAAAAATAAGTTTCAGAGTTCTGTTCTTCAGTAGTGTCTAGGACTAAGGCTACATTGGCATAACTAATTTTGTATCACAGGAGTGTTCAACTCATTTGACTATTGTATTCATTAAATAATAATTAATTGTTTTCAGCAATATTATTAGTAATTTGCACCAATACTAATTGTGTAAATTACCCCTAATAGTAATACCTGTATGGTACAAAACAGAAAAGCTGAAAGACCTGGATTGTACTCTTTGGGGAAAAAAATCATTTCATTTGTATGGATTCATAGATATATTTGAATTTACATGTGGATGCATTGTTTCCTGTCACTTTCTAAAACAGGTGCACTGACAGATGATTGAGAGGAGGTTTCGGTGTTTATTGGGCTCCACTGGCATTTGAGGTTGATTTCCTGGCTGACAGTAACTGTTCAGCACAAAAGCTTCTTTTGTGATATCGTCATTCCAGCTTTGCACTAATACCAGACAGTGTGATACTGAATGATGATCTGGGTCATCTGATATTTCTGCTCTTTGAGAAAAAGATTCATTTCTCTTAATTAATCCGCAGCATTGTTTGTTTCAGTCTCCACAACCATAACAAATTTAAGTAGTGATGAGTCATTCTGAAAACTTTTATTTGAAGAGGTAGAAGGTGTATTCATGGAATATCTTGCCACCTTGAATCATATTCTGATGCAATATTTTCAAATTCTGCCCCAGATTTCCAGACTCCCCTACCGTGGCTTTAACAGAAGAACTCTGCTTGTGTCTGTAGTGCTTTGTGTGACATTCAATTGGATCAAGAACCTCAGTGGCCAAAAGATCATAGGACTCTGTCTGCTGCTCTGACATTAAAAGGGATTTACCACCTTTTTAAAGGAAAGGACTGCTCTGTGTTTAATCTATAGTTGACTCTTTAAATCAAAGTTCTTCACCATTAAGAGCTCACACACCTCTTTGAGAATGTCATATAAGCTTTAGGACTTCTTAGTACAATCCAAAAATGCACACACATTCAACTTTTCAGAGACGGTTTAAAATATTCAGAGTCCTCTGTGAGCTCTTCTGTGGACTCCATGTTAAGAATGCCTTTCTGAATTTCATACTATTGTTTTTATTATTAATTTTCCCACAGAAACACCTGAAACAAAAAGCCCTACCACTTGACTTTAAACTCTTTTCCAAAATGAGTGCAATTGTAATCTAAGGTGAAGTGTAACAGTAAGACTTTAGAAATAGATAAAACAAAGGGTATTTATATAATCATAGAGAAATAAAAGCAGAAATAATAAAAAAGTTGAAGATTTCATTAAGATTAAAACTTCTAATTTAGTTAGAAAATCAATTTCTGCTATTTAAGGAAGAGTTTATAAGAAAATCTGCTGTCTCCATAGGAGAAGACCAGGCAGAGACCATGGTCAAATTGATTGTAAAATAAATAAACATGGCCAACATGTGGGGGAAAATGTTCATTTTTGCCTCATAATTAAAACAATGAAATAACTGTCCTTTGGATCAGCAAACTTGACTAGAAAATCCTAGTACCTAACATGGCTTTTCAGTGTGCCTGCTGAGCTCATAAATCCAACAACCTAAGCAGAGTGAAAATCTTCAGTGTTTCAAAAGCCCTCACATGGTATAGGTCTTTAAGGCAATGATCCTAACCCAAATAATGTATCTTAAGGAAGTGAAAAAGCAAGCAAAGGTTTCCAGTCTAATCTCTTTTAATAGTGGAAATTAGAGAAAACTTAAATATTCAAAACAGGAGATCAGGTAGCTAAATTATAAGGCGTCAAGTAATAGATAATAGAAAGTTATTAAAGTGACTGCATAAATGATTATGTAAATAGAAGGGGGTCAGGAGAAGGTATTAATTGAGGTCTACAGTGATAAAGACTACAAGTTATAAAGCAACATTGTAGAATTTTGTTTGTGTCTGTGAAAAAATATCTCTCATTTGAAAAAACTTTAACATTGGCTTTTCTCTAAATGGTAATGTTTTTAAGTATTTTAACTCTTCTTTTTTATGTTCCTTATCTTTATTTTTCATTTTATATTGTAGATCTGCACTAATTAGATAATTTAAACACTGAAAAATGTTCAAATTCTAAAAGTTAGGCTAACAGAGGCAGGCAGATCACAAGGTCAGGAGTTTGAGGCCAGCCTGAACAACATGGTGAAACCCTGCCTCTACTAAAAATACAAAAATTAGCCGGAAGTGGGAGGTTGCAGTGAGCTGAGATCGCGCCATTGCACTCCAGTCAGGGAGACAGAGCGAGACTCTGTCTCAAAAAAAAAAAAAAAAAAAAAAAAAGCTAACAATGTGGATTCATGGGAAAAAAAATAGAGCTATTTCCAGGATGATAAGAAATTTGGACCACTTTCCTTTTATAATGTAAAGCTTTCCATTTCATATGTATATCGTGATTTTATGAGTATGTTACTAGGAGTATTTGATTCTGACAGAATCCAACGGATATATATATTTAAGAAAAGAAGTGATTTTGTTTTGTTTTATAAGATACAGTCGTGTTTCTCATAACCCAAGAAGAGGAACATAGCTGAGTATCAGAAAGCAACTGAAACTAGTCCCCCCACTCCTTTTTGAGCACCTACTGTGGTGTTCGGTCTCTGGCTGTCTTCTCACCCCCAGTCCCAGTCCCAATCTCTTTGTCTCTGTCTCTGTGTCTCTCTCTCACACACATACTCTCTTTCTGTGTCTGCTTTTCTGATCTACTCACTGCTCTCAAACCTTACATCATATTTGTAGTCATTGAAGAAGGATTGGCTGACTCCTTTGGGCCCCAAATCCACCAGTCCCAGGACAGGTTCTGTCTGTCCTAGCATGGTCAAATTCAGATGGCTAGACATTTGCCTCAGGGGAAGGGGTGAGGGAAGTACAGGAACATGTCAGCCTGCTCTGCTTTTTGTGGATTACTGTGTAGGCATGAGTGGGTTCCTGCATGATTGGAAATATTCAAATTAAAAATATATCCACCATATTGAACAGTCATTCTTTCTTCCTTTCTTTCTGTTTTAATACCACGTGTGACAAGCCGAATCGGAATCTTCAGTAGTATTTCAGGATCCCTATCTATTCTAATTCTGTTTACTTCATGTATTATTAGTTCAGTACTGAGTATTCACGTTAAGGTTAGAATAGCCAGTTACTATCAAAACCCATAAATACTAGTTCTGTGTTTTGAAAAATACAGAGGCCAGGTTTCCTTGACTCTTCTGGCTGTCCCTATGTCTGTGATGCTGATGAGGTCTCCTAAACCCTAGGGAGTTTCTGTTTCTTTCTCTTCAGTGACTTCCCCCATCCTAAAAGCTTCTACTCCTCTTCACAACTTAGTCCATGGTGGTAATATTTTCAGAGGCTGATTACATCTTTTAAATTCATCAGCCATTTTGAATTGCTACTTTCCCCCTGAATTCTACCAGAATATACTTCTGAAAATATACAGAAAGTTATTCAAACTGGAATTAGACTGCTAACATATTTTCAAGTTGAATGTTTAATTTCATAATTGGAAAATGATACATCTGCCTGGAGAAAATCAGTGGGGTTGGAAAACAAATTATGTGTCGACAGTGTTGGTACAGAAAATTATACATATTTATGAATGGCCAAATCATCTTATTACTGAGATTTGAAAATATAATTATTAATCACTTATACTGTAATGATTTCAACTGAATGGCTTTTTCTGGGGCATATATTTTATGTGTGTGTTAATTTGCATATATGTACTGTCCACTGTACGTTATCTCTAGTTACCATCTCGTTTTATACTTAAACCTTCATTAATGGAATTCGGTTTCTAGTGAATTGTCTGTTTCAGTGATATGGGCAAATGGATATTATGTAAAATTATTAGTAGAATAAATTGCCTTTTTTAAGCTCTAGAAGAATGGTATGTTTTACAGTTACGTTTATATGCATGTATAATATACACTTTAAGTACATCGTGAGAATTGCTCAAAGACCATATTAACCACAAAGTTCCTTAAAGAATTTAGTTTTCGCAATTACAAATGTGAAATGATTGCCTTCTGTTGATATGCTCTTATTGTAGTTAACTATAAATTCAAGTGTGTTAGCCATATCATTTCTGCTAATACTGTTATGGACCTGGTGCCATCACCTTCAGAGAGACCTCTGGAGGCCCCAGCTTTGCACCCCATGAAGTTGCCTCCAGAGATTCAACCTCGCTGTGGTTTCTGTGTCTGGATTTTCAAAGCAAGGCGTAGAGCAGGTAGTCCCTCAAGTGACCCAGGACTGGATCCCTGAAGGAATTCCAGAAAGTGTAAGTTCTGCGTCTGATGCCTAGAATTCTCCATTTTCAACAAGGTCCCCAGGAGATTCTGATGCATATTGAAGTTTGAGAACCACTGATGTGATTCTGAGGGGAATTGCCTCATGTTTTATAGTCTATGAAAGACAAAGAATATGAAAACAATCTTCTTTCCCCTTTATGAGAAATTGGCTTGATTATGTTGGCTGAGGGGAGCTCTTTCCTATGGAAAGAAAAGTCTGGGCCGAACAACTCCCAGGAATATTTTGTTACCGAATTCCCCAAATGTTTGAAGGATGGAGAAGGAACTGGGATCCTGAGGACACCGGGCATCAGGGCCCTTAGGGAGGCTTCGTTTCTCTTGGGATCTCTCAGTGATTCTCATCTGACAGTGGTTTGCCCTCACAAGTGATTGCAGGTAGTTTTTCTCAGTGAGCATGGGATATGATATGATCACAGGATGCAGCGTGGGTCTGGCTTAGTTACTCATGGGTTATGTGAACTTAGTTACTCATGGGTTACGTGAACTTCAGCAGTGTCTCTTAGCGTCTCAGATGTTTTGGCTATTTAATAACATCCTGGCCGGGTGTGGTGGCACACGCCTATAATCCTCGCACTTTGGGAGGCCAAGGTGGGCGGATCACATGGGGTTAGGAGTTTAAGCCCAGCCTGGCCAACATGGTGAAAACCCGTCTCTACTGAAAATACAAAAAAATTAACTGAGTATGGCAGCGGATGCCTGTAATCCCAGCTACTGGGGAGGCTGAGGCAGGAGAATCGCTTGAATCTGGGAGGTGGAGGTTGCAGTAAGCTGAGATGGCGCCACTGCACTCCAGTCTGGGTGACATAGCGAGACTCTGTCACAAAACAAAACAAAACAAAAATCCTGAGTGGAAAAGAGACTCTCTGAGTGCTGGGTGCCCCTTACTGCTCATGATTTAATATAATACAGCCCTAATATTGTGCAGTGATTGTCAGGAAGACAACAGACTGATGAAGAGACCACAGAAAACCTGCTCCATTTAGTTTCATAAAGATGCATGTAAGAGCTTTTTCATGCTGAAAGCTGTAATTAGAAAAAAAAGTAGTGTGATAAGGCGGGTCAACTCCCATTTTGTATTATTAGTGGAAATGAAGGAGTCTGTTGTTTCAACCTAGATTTTTTGTATTACAGTTAAGAATTTAGTGATACATTATTGGAATATTCTCTTAGACAAATAAAACTACGAGATATGCACAATATTTATATCTGCCATACATTTTTATTTTTAGATAATTTGACATATATCATCCAGATAATGTACAATGGTCTAGCCAGGGGGAACAGAGATGAAGGCTCTGTCAACAGACCTCCCAGTGCTGCTCATTTGATGTTTGCAAATACAGAGCTTACTGCAACTGCCTCTGCCTCCCCTTCAAAGTGGTCATCAGTGCTTGGCCAGTCAAAACCTAGCATTGACTCAAGCAGAATGGTGCCGTATGCCAGTCTGCCTTAATAGGCATCCTAGGAATCCATTTTCAATATGCTTAAGGAGGGGCTAATGAGCATTATATTGGAGGTTTTCCAAAAGACCCTAAGATAAAAATGGGCATTCATCTGACTTGCTTGTCAAAGGGAATATAGTTCTTGTTCGTGGTTCATTTCTAAATCATTTCTTGAGTGTGACACACATTCAGTGATCTTTTGTCTTAGAGACAGAGGTACACAGGCATGAGTTCTGCATTTCTGGAAGTGGAATTAGAGAGATGCAGTGGGTGTATATGAACAGATGGAGACATAGACACATACCCACACACAACCTCACACCTGCCGCCAGATGGCATGCTAGTAATTAATGGGCATTGTGTAGCCAGTGGTTTTCCTGCCATCAAAACACTATTGAAGCACTGATGGGTTGCATAGGTTGTATGTTGCTCAATTCTAGGAGATGCTGTTCATCTACATCTTGCTCCTCACATGTGCTTAGCATCTTGTTACAATGCTGATTCATTAGGTCCAGGGAAAGGTGAGATTTATTATTTTTAATGAGCTCCCAGATGATAGCTAATGCTGCCGGTGTACTAACTACATGGAGTCACGAAGACCCAGATGACACTGTGGATGGAGTGTTGAGTGCTGGGATGGGGTAGGTCTCAGGCTGAGCTCTGGCTTGCGAGGAGATGCCATACCCCTGGCCACAGCTGCATGGTACAGAGATCAGGCAGTTTCCTGGTTCTCTTTTCCTGAGGTGTTCATTACCGTGAACATTTCTGACTTAGAAATATTGCCCTGAATTTAAAGGCAGGTTTGAAAGTTTATGTTACCATACGTCAGGAGGGAGGAGAGGAGATGAGAAAGAGAATGCACAGCGTATTATTATTATGTGAGACAGGACTGAAAGCCTTCCCTCTATGACTTCAATGAGACTCCCAACACCACCTAAACTGAGGCTCAGGGAAGTGCCCCAGGCCACCTGTATTACTTCGTTTTCAGGCTGCTGATAAAGACATAGCTGAGACTGGGCAATTTACAAAAGAAAGAGGTTTAATGGACTTAAGGTTCCATGTGGCTGGGGAAGCCTCACAGTCATGGCAGAAGGCCAAGTCATGTCTTACTTGGATGACAACAGGCAAAAAGAGAGAGACAGCTTGTGCTGGAAAACTCCTCTTTTTAAAACCATCAGATCTCGTGAGACTTATATTCGTTCACGAGAACAGCACAGGAAAGACCTGTGCTCATGATTCAGTTACCTCCCACCGGGTCCCTCCCACAACACTTGGAAATTCAAGATGAGATTTGGGTGGGGACACAGCCGTAGCATATCACCACCCATTTGAACATCAAGTGGCTCTGAGCCACCAACACTAACACCACTGTAACTTGCATTATTATCCCTATGGAATGTTTTACTTCTCCCTGTGGGGTCCGCATTCCCTCAGCCAAATGGATGTTGACAATACAAGTATTCGTAAATAAATTATTCCTGGAATGTGATTTAATTATTTAGTGCAAACTTAATGGAAAAATAAAAATCATGTCTAACATGAACCCTTATTACAGAAGAGAAATAGTTTAAAAGGCCTGGTTATATATGCCATGAGATTTCCCAACATTTAACATTACAGTGCTAGTTTCAAGGTACGTATTTTAGAAAACCCAAGCTTTTGCTTTCTATCTCTATACTGACTCTAGGTATTAAGAAATAATACAGAATCCACAATGTATAACAGATCTATTCTGATATAATGAACATATAGCATTTTACAATTTAAAATTATTTTCATTGAAATATTTATAACATTATTATTAACAAATTATTTGATTTGTTTTCTGACCACAAGCCATGTTGAGTCATTTTGGAAAACCTATGTCTATCAAAAGGCCTCCGGAGGTGAATTCCTTGCATCTCCAATGGATCTCCTTCTCTACATCTCATTTGAGCCTGTTGCATACACAGACGACCCCAGTAGCTCTGCCGAGAGTTCGACACCATTTTCAGCTCATTTTCAAGCTATATTTTTAGTATTTCCAAAATATTAAAATCTGATCTTGAAGTTCATACCTCACATACAAAATATTTTACTTCATCATCAGTTTTTTTAAATTTTATTTTCTTCTTCTTTTTTTTTTAGTATCTAAGGAGTGTGAATGCAGAAGAGTAGACACAGACCCTGTCTGGCCTGGCTTTCCTTTTCTTCCCAGTCTCATCTTCTAAGGTTCTTGTCTTCGCTCTCCTTCTCTGATCCACCTGGCAGCCTGGAACCTTGCTGTGTGCATGACTGCCTGCGCCCAGGTCACAGCTCCCGGTCGTTGGGACTGCCCCTTCTCCATCTTCCCGCTGAGTGACTTCTGCTTGTCCCTGGGCATTTGGCCCAGCAGTGTGCTCCCCAGGCATGATCCTGACCTTGCCATCCCAGTCTAACCATTTTAACATTTGTTTCGTTATAGGGACTGTCTCTTAATTCATCTGCCCCCAGCCTAGAACCGCAGAACTGCAAGATCCTCTGACTTCGCTTGTCTGCCTTAAATGGGTCTGGTTTTCCCTATGCTCAATGCATCAAATAGGGGCTCATAAACATTTTCTCTGTGAGGAAGGAAGGAACGGAGAGTGGGGGAGCAGGAGTAATGACTCACTCCTTGAGGATAGATTTTACCATATTCACGTTGCCCCATGGCCAGTAGAACTTGATAAATTTGCAGTCTGAGTTAGATAATATTCTTTGTTTTTTATCTGGACACTTTTTTTCATACATGCACATTTGACTTTTATTCATGTGAATTGGGTCTGCAGTATTGGCTACTCAGTTAGTAACACTTTGTAGTAGAAACTGCTTTTGTTGCTGATTATTTGATCCTCAGTGCTGAGCACAGTATCTGGCGCACAGAAAAGATATGTTTAATAGCACAATCCACTAATGGCATTGTTAGAACCAGGTTAAAGAGCTGACTGAACTGTATCAGTTATGATCTTTGGTTACAAGTTGAAGAAACCACTGATTTGCTTCCAGGGGGAAAGGAAAAGTCACATGTTGGAACCATATAACATCGCATAAAAGAAAGGGAAATGTCCAAAAGCCAGGAGTTAGGAAGGGCAGGACCCAGGAGCACTCCAGAGATAGCAGCATCAGGGACTAGTAGAGAGTGACTTTGGGGTGGCCTCACCTGCAGAATCAAGTTCAACTGTTTTCTATCCTTATTTTGCTTTTCTTAAGGTTTAAATCCCAAGAGGAACGCACTCAGAGACATGCCCACAATTGGCCAAGGAAAGACATTTTCCTATGGTTGCTGTAACAGATTGTCACAAATGTGGAGATTTAAAACAATATAAATGTATTACTTTTTACTTCTGGGGGCCAGGAGTCTGAAATGGGCCAACATCAAGGTGTTGGTAGGGCTGCACTGCTTCTGAAGGCTCTAGAGGAGAGCCCATTTCCCTGCCTTCTCTGACTTCTAGAGGCTGCCTACATTCCTTGGTTGATGGACCCTTCCATCTTCAATGTCAACAGTTACATCATTCCTTCTTCCTTTGTCACATCTCCTTCCTGACTCTGACTTTCCTGCCTCTCTCTTCCATTTATAAGGACCCTGTGACTACACTGGGCTCAGCCAGATAGTCCAGCATAATATCCACATCTCACAGCCAGCTAGTTAGAAACCTAACTTTCATGTGCACTAATTTCCATTGCCATTTAACATAATACATGCACAAGTTCCATGGATTGGAATTTGCATATCCTTGGGGCCAACTCTGACTGCAGAGTTGTGGACCCTTCAATGGGGGTCCATAAAATTTCGTGCAGTGTCAAGATGGGTAAATCTGTCAAGGAAAATCAAGATTCAGTGAACAAAAACAGGGAAACTGGCTACTGATCAACCAAAACAACTGATTTCCACTGTACACATTGAAGTTCACATCATCCATTTTTGACACTAAAAAGTGCCTTGTAAAGATGTTTCCCCATTCAATGAGAATATCTGAAGTTAGGTCAGTGAATTTGCTAATATGAAATTTTTTTTTTTTTTTTTGAGACGGAGTCTTGCTCTGTCGCCCAGGCTGGAGTGCAGTGGCCGGATCTCAGCTCACTGCAAGCTCCGCCCCCTGGGTTCACGCCATTCTCCTGCCTCAGCCTCCCGAGTAGCTGGGACTACAGGCGCCCGCCACCTCGCCCGGCTAATTTTTTGTATTTTTTAGTAGAGACGGGGTTTCACCGTGTTAGCCAGGATGGTCTCGATTTCCCGACCTCGTGATCCACCCGTCTCGGCCTCCCAAAGTGCTGGGATTACAGGCTTGAGCCACCGCGCCCGGCCTGAAATGTTTAAAGTAGTATTCAGGGAAGCCATTTCCTCTGAATTCTTTATTACTTACTTTGGAAGCTCTTGTAGTGCTCATTGGATCAAATTTGGAGGACAATTAAAACTAAGTCAGTGTTTCTTCTACAAGAGTTTCTCTGGTCAATTGAAGCACAGGCAGGTGGAACATTAATAAGCCAAATAACCTGTGCAGAATGGGTCATGATCCTACAATGAAATGACCTACAGGAGTTTTTAGTCCTTTGACTTACTGTCGTAGGGTTACCTGGGCTTGGGTAGTTGGGTAGAAAGCACAATGGCTGAGTAAAAAGTGTGTTTCTCCCATTCTCTTTGCCTTATGTAAGCCTTTACTGTATTTGTTCTTTCTCACACTGCTATAAAGAACTACCCAAGACTGGGTAATTCATAAAGAAAAGAGGATTAATTGGCTCATGGTTCTGCAAGGTATACAGGAAGCATGGCTGGGGAGGCCTCAGGAAATGTATAATCTTGACGGAAGGTGAAGGAGAAGCACGTACCATCTTCACGTGGCCAGCAGGAGAGACAGAGTAAAGGGGGAAGTGTTACACATATTTAAACAACCAGGTCTCATGAGAACTCACTATCATGACAACAGCAAGGGGGAAATCTGCCCCCAAGAGCCATTCACCTACTACTCAGATCCTCCCCAACACTGGGGATTACAATTGAACATAAGATTTGGGTGGGGACCCAGAGCTAAACCATAACATTTACTAATAGCAAGTGGAAAGGAGTTCTGTATTTTAGATTAAGAACAGTTGTCCAGGCAAAATTCAGTTGGTGAATTATCATTCTTTTGTGAACTCAAATGTGTGGTTTCAGATCCAAATCCATATATGAACAGGAGAAAAGAACTAGACAGAAGGCAGTACTGGGGTTTGACCAGTCCATGTAGAAGATGTACTTGCTGTACAGAGCTGCTCCTGGCAATTCCAGGACTGATAAACTTATTATTCGTGAAGGCCTAGGTTAAACTCACAAGGTCATTGCAAAATATGTTATGAATAACAGCAAACAAAGGAGAAATGTGCTTGATTGCTGTCATCCATCTTAAAGCGAGCTTTCATTTGGAAATTGTAAAGGAACTTTATTTTGTCTTTGATTTACTTTTTGAAATAATTCTTTTTTGGATCATTTAGTTTCTTGGATAAGCAAGTGTTTCATATGCACGTATGAGGTTTGTCTCGTACCAGGTACTTCCTTTTTGTTTATTGTACAAGATTGCAAGATTGGAAGCATGCTCTAGACATTGCAGTATAGATCTAATAACCAAAACTTAGGGTTCTATTCTCTGCTCTATTAAAGACTCAGGGTATGACCTTGAAAATGTTACTTAATTTCTTTATGCCTCATTACTCTCCCATTTATAAGATGTCTGGGCAAAGAGTTCTTACTCTCCCTTGTGCTGCTCAAGGGCTACTCATGTGCATCTGTAGTTTCTGCTGTGTGCCAAGAGGAGATGTATAGAATGGATGCCATTTTTGTAGGGGACTCTAGAATTTACAAAGTGAAATTGAAATTTCATCCAGTTATATCATTAAGCATATTTTTGTATTTAAAGGTACATTTAGTCTTCTAGATAATAGAAACTAAATATAATAGAAGTCACCTATGCCTGTGGATAACACAGGTTTTTCTCTTACTGATTTGACTAATACCACTTAATCTTTATATGTGACCTGGTCCCTTCATTTTTCAATTTCCACATTTTTTTCTAATTATGGTAGAATCTAGTTTTCCAAATTTGCCCATTGTATTCACTATTGTGATCAATTTAGATTTTAAATGGGAAGTTTTCTTCGTTACCAATATAAGCTACTCATTTTTTGTATGAAATAGTGTACAGTGTATCAGAAATAATTAGCGTTAGGTCCTATGCTACTTGAAAACTTGATGAAGTCTTTTGCAGCCAAAACAGTTTCCTGTATTCACACAAGGCTCATCTTCTGCCCTGCAGTTGTTTGTTCTAAATCAGTAGGTGGCAACTCTAATAACTCAAGTTTATTGACATATTATGATACAAATTTAAATATACAAAATTAAAATTCAATACCTTATTATTTACTTTTTCCTTGATGAAAAAGTGATTAGATTGTGACTAGATATTGTACCATCTTGAATATAAAATCTACAAATTACTTTCTGATTAACATTATTTTTCCTATTTAGTTCACTTTGTTCAGTATATCAATAGAACTTTAATCCTCTGTTCAAAGTTCACAAAGCTGTTTCACTTTTTAAAATAGCTAATTGAGAGACTTTTTTTTTCTCAATTGTGCAAATCATATGTGTGGTACACAGAAATTAGATAATGATTTTCCAATAAGATGATGTGTAGATTTGTTATTCTAAATTGAAATTCAGTCACTTGTACAATTTAAATTTAGCATCGTTCTCAGAGTAATTACAGTTTCATGAAATTGGTCTATCCGAGCGCATTGCCTCATGCGGGTGCCGTGCGCAGACACAGTCACAAGGGAGCAGAGGCAGATTCCAGGCGAAACAAAAGAGCCCTTCAACACTTGGTATCATCTTTGGTGGAATTATTGACATCATCAAGTACCAGTAGCCACTTGTTTCTTAATTAAGTTAATAGATGACTAATTGATCCAATTGATCCAGTAAGTAAATGATTCCAGGCAAAACAAATACTCATAAAGACCAACTAAACAATCACGTAACAGGCAGAATAGGTTAAACATTATCAATTCACTTACTGCTCATTCTTTCATTCATTCAACTAATAAGTATTGAGACACTGGTTGGTAAAAACTCTTTCAATCGAGAGATTGAGTTAAGAAGAGTCATTTAAAATAGAGAATCATTAAAAAAAACGACATAAATGCTTTATTCATTTTGTTTTTAGCTTAATTGTACCTGTGTTCACTAACTGTATAGGACCTAGGTCAGTTATTTAAATATGAGTCTGCTCCTAATAATACCCAATGAGCATTCTTGCTGCTCCGCTCCCTACTGTTCCTTCCTTCCTCTAGGAGGAATCGAAGAAACTTGTGAAGTATTTTAAAGAAGAATCCTCCTAGATGTTTATAATTTTTCCTTTGCCTTTTACAATTACCTTATCTACAATACCATGGCACTTTTCAATGACTTATCTTAAAGGAATTTCAACAAGTATTCATAAAATAACAAAAACTATTCTTGATGCAGTTATGTCTCATTGTCTTATATATGTTTAATCACATAATATAATTATTTGACAAAATTGGAATGAATGAGTTTAGAAGCAACGCAGCTAGCTCCGAGGCAGAAGGGTCCCAGGCTCCTGTGGAGTAGACAGATGACCACAGGTGCAGTCACGGGCTGGGTAGCAAGGATTGTGGAATGGAGTCTTTTACAAGAGCTTCCAGAATACTTGGTCATTGTGGTAGGCACTGGAACACCAAAGCAAGCCCTCTGAAGACTTTCCTACTTAGAAACCTTCCTTCTTCATAACTAAAATATATGCTTTAGATCCAATTGCTATATTAATTATTTTACCTATGACTCCTCCGAAGTAGGAAGGAGGGATAAATTGGATTTTTTTTTTTTGCATCCAGTACTCAATGCCGAGTACTGGACCTGGCAAAGTTTGTGGTCCATGAATGATTTTTAAATTAATGAATAATTTACCAAATTGGTATCAGTATTAAGAGGCATCCAGTAGATGAACAGCACAGTGTAGTGACTGAACCATAGGCCATGTGGGTTTAAACAGTAGCCCTTCCCTTTGCCACCTTGGGGAGATTAACATCTCTGTATCTCAGTTCCATCATCTAGAAAAGAGGATAATAATAGAAGTGCTGCATAGCATTGCTGTATTAATTGAGTCACTACTGGAGAAGAGCTTAGAATAATGCCTGGCCCATAGTACATATACAATTAGTGTTATTATTCCCTGTAAAAATTTCCCTTTGACTATAACTTAGAATTTTATTACCTCATATGTATAACAATCCATGTACAGAAAATCTTTGGCATACCTGCTGAGATCAGTATGACGCTGATATGCTTTTTTATCTAAGACACAGGGAAATTAATTGATTAGAAACCTGATTATAAATATAGAGAAAAAACTTTTGTCATTGAATATTTATGCTTTGTCTAACAAAAATCTAAATTACCATGTTTGCATAATTGAGATTTTAAAAAGAAACATCGCGTTGATTTATCTTTATGTATCATCTTCTTTAAGATCCTTGGACATATTTATGCAAAGCAAATTCTGATTTTAAGCATTTGCTAGTGTGCTTTTACTAGCTCCTGCAGGTTATTAAGGTTTTCATAATAGACAGTTAAACATAAAACCATTTTTGCTCTTTGTAAAAAATATCCTTAATTGATTAACATTTCATCTCCCAATTGTCTTTTGGAGATGAAAGCTTGTCAAAAAACAGCGACATAAAAAGATAGATGATCATCAGGTTCATGCTTGGACCTATCCCTCCAGAAAGACCATCATGCTAAAATATTTCTACGTAAAGAAGCAAGCGCTTCCTACCTAATTTACAGAAATTTTGTTTTCTGACATACAGCCAAAGTTTATTTTTCTACAGGTTATTCATATTTTATATTAAATTTGTTTACTATTTTTGAGCACTTATAATTGACTGATTTTCTAACAATTAAATAATAAAATATTTGACATTTTATTCAGGAATAATTTATGTATTAAAGAGTGGTAACAGCTGATGATATGAAACATTCTAAACGTATTGAAAAGGAAGAACAAAGAAAATAAAATGCGTGAAGCCTACTGCCATAAGGAGAGTTTTCCTAAACATAGAGTAATTTAATTGGTCAGGGAAATTACTTTTAAAAGTACAGTAGAGAATACTACAAATGAATTTTGAAATGTTAAATGTTATTATTGTTAGACTGGGAATATGATAATTTAAACAAACCTGTTTACTCAAGCTAAGATTTACAATATGATATGATTACATAAAATAATTGTAAACACAGAGAAATTACAACTTTTCTGAAATTTGCCTTTGGAGTTTTGAATAAGCATGGTCTCTTGGAAGATAACTGACTTGACAACACATTAAAAAGATACTATATGATGATTACCAGATGCTAAGGCCTGAGTGGATGGGGAAAGGGGAAATGTTGGTCAAGAGGCACAAAGTTTCAATTAGACAGGATGAATGAGCTTTCCTGATCAATTATACAGAACAGTGACTAAAATAACTGCGTTGCATATTTCAATATGGATAAAACAGGAGAAGTGAAATTTTTTTAATCAAAAAAAATTTGCAGTGATAAATGTGTTAGCTGTCCTCATTTAATTATTCCACACTGTTAATATATATCAGAACATCATATTGTACTCCCTCACGAATATATACAACTATTATGTATCAATTAAAAATAAAAATTTTAAATAGATGTTGGTATCATAGGGAATTAAAAAGATGGCATCTTATCTTCAGGATTTCAAAAGTAATTACTGTCTTAGTGACAAAGCTGAAGGATTTATCTAAAATTGTAAAAACAACTTCCTTGAAACTAATGTGTATTGTTTTGTAATAGGATGTATATACAAAAGAGCTATTACATCCAAACATTGACTATTCTGGGGTCTAATCAAAATAAGACATGACAGGATGTCAGAAATTTGTTTTAAAGTCTGCCCCGACTACACTTCTGAGACAGTACATGCTATTTATTTTTCTTGAGTCCCATCTTTCTCCATTTGTGAAATGAAGTTAAAAGTAATGACTTTATACATTGGATGTAAGGGTCAGAAGATTTTTATCTGTAATTGCAGTAAAGTGGGTAAAGTGCTATAAGAGAAATATAACAACACTAACTTGACAAGTCATAGAAAGATGACTCGTTTTTCTGTTAACACAATCAGCTTTTTGTCTAACGGCCTCTACAGTTTAAAATGTCATTTTACACAAAAGAAAACAATCACACATTACATTTTAACTATCAGATTATTAAAAATTTAAATGACCACTCATATCTCTGTTTGCCAAAGTGCATGTAATTTGGCATTCCTTTATGTTGTTGGTGAAGTCTCCGTTGGAGAGGCGTTGGGAACAAGATGGCGGCATCTGTCACAGCTTAAGATGTTTGTATTCTTAGACACAGCAAATTCATTTCTAGGAATTTATTCTAACATAATACTCACACATACACACATACACCCTTATAAAGTGATCCTGATTTCAACATATATATATGAGCAAAATAAAAAAAGAAATGAATAAAAGCATTTGTAGAGGAGAGAACTAAAAATGATACATCAATACAATGGGATAGCTGCATACAGATTTAAACAACATGGTAAATTCATAAGTAATGGTCTGAAATGGTCTCAAAGACATACTGATTGGAAAAAAAGTTACAAAACAATATATATAGCATCATCACATTTTTGTTGAGTGTGTGTGTGTGTGTGTGTATCAATTTGTGTGTATGTGCATGTATGCATGTATATGTATGTACCTTCACATACGTATGTAAATGGATAGGGGAAAACTAGCTGAATACCCATAAAATATGACTGCTCAGAATTTTGTCTCTATGTTGTTTTATTGTTTTAAGTTATTTGAATATTTGAAAATCAAATATTGTGTAATTTTTCAGTGTGTTAAGCAGCTTTTTATAATGGTACTATGAATTTTTATATTGGAGTTACCTTTCCTTTAACTTATCAGTTTAAATGTATTCTTAAAATACTTAGAGGTGATTATTGACTTTTCCCATAACAACTAAAAGCAATGCAATGAAAACAACATTTGTAGAGTAGAGAACTAAAAATGTTACAGCAATACAATGAGATAGCTGTGTACAGATTTAAACAACATGATAAATTCATAAGTAATGGTCTGATATAGTCTCCAAGACATACTGATTGGAAAAAAAAGTTACAGACAATATATATAGCATCATCACATTTCTGTTAAGTGTGTGTGTGTATGTCTGTGTATATTGATTTGTGTGTATGTGGATGTATTTATGTATACGTGTGTACCTTTACATATATATGTAAATGGATAGGGGAAAACTAGCAGAATACCCGTAAAATAGGACTGCTGAGAAATTTGTCTATATGTTGTTTTATTGTTTTTTTTTTTTTTTTTTTTGAGATGGAGTCTCACTCAGTCACCCAGGCTGGAGTGCAGTGGTGCGATCTCGGCTCACTGCAAGCTCCGCCTCCCAGGTTCACGCCATTCTCCTGCCTCAGCCTCCCCTAGCTGGGACTACAGGCACCCACCACCACGCCCGGCTAATTTTTTGCATTTTTAGTAGAGACGGGGTTTCACTGTGTTAGCCAGGATGGTCTCGATCTCCTGACCTTGTGATCCGCCCGGCTCGGCCTCCCAAAGTGCTGGGCTTACAGGCGTGAGCCACTGCGCCTGGCTGTTTTATTGTTTTAAGTTGTTTGAATATTTAAAAGCCAGATACTGTATAATTTTTCAATGTGTTAAGCAACATTTTATAATGGTACTATTAATTTTATATTGGAGTTACATTTCCTTTATCAGTTTAAATGTATTTTTAAAATACTTAGAGGTGATTATTGACTTTTCACATAACAACTAAACAACTGTTTTATCCAGTGTTCAGTTTTTGAGTACTGTGTTTTTTTCGCTCAGATCAGATAGAAGTTATAATATTTTTAAAAAATTTTCCATATTCTTGGCTCAGCCACTTGTTAATAATTTTGTAGTGCCTACAGCCTAGACTTTATAACTGTTAAAAATTATTTTGCTTTTGTTGTCTGAATTTTATGTTAAATCCAGGCACAAAATTTTTGCATAATGTTAGCATTAAAAAGCAGTCTTTTTGAAGGAACATTAGCTTACTCAGATGAGAAAGACCACAACAAGAACTCTGATAACTCAAAAAGCCAGAGTGTCTTCTGCTTCCACATGACCACACTCAGTCTTCAGCAATGGTTCTTCACCAGGCTAAAATGATTGAAGTGACAGACATAAAATTCAGAACAGGAACAAAGGGTAGGAAAAAAGATCATCAAGATTCAGGAGAAAGTTGAAACCCAATCCAGGAACTATAAGGAATAAAACAAAATGATACAGAAACTGAAAGATGAAATAGCCATTTTAAGAAAGAACCAAACTGATCTGGTAGAGCTGAAAAACTCACTTCAAGACTTTAATAATATAATTGCAAATATTAACAGCAGAGTAAACCAAGCTGAGGAAAGAATCTCAGAGCTCAAAGACCAGTTCTCCAAAATAAAACGATCAGACCAAAAAAAAAAGGAATACAGAAGAATGAACAAAAACTCCTAGAAATATGGGATTATGTAAAGAGACCAAATATGTAACTCATTGGTGTCCCTGAAAGAGCAGAAGAGTAAGCAAGCAACTTGGAAAATATATTTGAGGATATCGTCCATGAAAACTTTCCCAACCTTGCTAGAGAGGCCAACATTCAAATTTAGGAAATGCCGAAAATGCCTGCAAGGTATTACAAGATGACCATTGACAAGACACATAGTCATCAGATTCTCTAGGATCGAAGTGAAAGAAAAAAATGTTAAAAGCAGCTAGAGAGAAGGGGCAGGTCACCCACAAAGGGAACCCCATCAGGTTAACAGTGGACTTTTCAGCAGAAACTCTACAAGCCAGAAGAGATTGCAGGCCTATACTAAGCATTATGAAAGAAAATAAATTGCAGCTGAGAATTTCATATCCAGTCAAACTAAACTTCGTAGATGAAGAAGAAATGAGATCCTTTTCAGACAAGCAAATGCTAAGGGAATTTGTTACCACCAGACCTGTTTTATAAGAGGTCCTGAAGGGAGTGCTAATTATGGAAAGGAAAGAATGTTCAACTAGCCACCACAAAAAGGCACACAACTACATAAATCAGTGACACTATACAGCAACCACACAGTCAAGTCTACATAATAACCAGCTAATAACAAGATAATATGATCAAATCTGTACATATCAGTAGTAACATTGAATGTAAATGGCCTAAATGCCCCACTTAAAAGGCACAAAGTGGCAAATTGTATAAAGAGGCAAGATGTACTCTCTTTAAGATACCCATCCCACATGCAATGAAACCCACAGGCTCACAGTAAAGGGATGGAAAAAAAAATCCACTAAGTAAACAGAAAAAAGCAAGGGCTGCTATTCTAATTTCAGACAAAACAGACTTTAAACCAACAACAATTAAAAAACACAAAAAAGGCTTTACATAGTGGTAAAGGGATCAACTCAACAAGAAAACATAGCTATCCTAAATATATATGCACCCAAGACAGGAGCACCCAGATTCATAAAACAAGTTCTTAGAGGCTTACAAAGAGATGTAGATACCCACACAATAATAGAGGAAGATGTCAACACCCCATTGACAATATTAGATAATCAGAGCTGAAAATAATGAAGTCATATGGGACCTGAACTCCACACTTGACCAAGTAGATCTGACAAACATCTACAGAACTCTCCACCTCCCTACCCCCTCACCAAAAAAAGCCACAACAGAATAATAAGGAAATTCCTTGAAACTAATGAGAACAAAGATAAAACATATCAGAATTTCTGGGACCTACCTAAAGCATTGTTAAGAGAAACGTTTATAACACTATATGCCCACATAAAAAAAAAGTTAGAAAGATCTCAAATTCACAACCTAACATCACACCTAGAGAAAGTAGAAAATCAAGAGGAAATCAACCCCAAAGGTAGCAGAAGATAAGAAATAACCAAAATCAAACCTGAAATGAATGGAACTGAGAAAACAATTGTTATAAAAAGGATAAAATATTTTGGAGTTGGTTATTTGAAGAAATGAATAAGGTTGATATACCACTAGCTAGATTAACAAGAAAAGAGGGAGAATCCAAATAAACACAATTGGAAATACCAAAGAGGACATTACCACTGACCCCCAAGAAATACAATAATCCCTCAGCAACTACTACAAACACCTCTCTGCACACCTCTGTGCACTAGAAAGTCTAGAAGAAATTGATAATTTCCTGGAAACATACAATCTCCCAAGGTGAGACAAGGAAGAAATTGCAATCCTGAACAGACTGATAATGAGTTCCAAACTTGAATCAGTAATAAAAAGACTATGAACTAGAAAAGGCCAAGGACCAAATAGATTCACATCTGTGTTCTACCAGATGTATAAAGAAGAGCTGGTACCAATCCTACTGAAACTATTCCAAAAAATTAAGGAGGACAGACTCCTCCCTAACTCATTCTGTGAGGACAGCATCACCCTGATCCCAAAACTTGGTAGAGACACAACAAAAAAAGAAAACTTTGGGCCAATATCCTTGATGAACATTGATGTCAAAAGTCCTCAACCAATTTCAAACAAACCAAATCCAGCAGCACACGAACAAGGTATTCCACCATGATGAAGTGGACTTTATTCCTGGATGCAAGTTTGTTTCAACATTTGCAAATCAGTGAATGTGATTCATCACATAAACAGAACTAAAAACATGAAACCTAATTATCTCAATAAATACAGAAAAGCTTTTGATAAAATTAAACATTCCTTCATGTTATGAACCTTCAGCAAGCTAAGCACTGAAGGAACATACCTCAAAACAGTAAGAGCCATCTGTAACATACCCACAGCCATATCATAGTGAATAGGTAAAAGCTGGAAGCATTCCCCTTGAGAACTGGAACAAGACAAGGATGACCACTCTCACCACTCCCATTCAACACAGTTCTGGAAGTCCTAGCCAGAGGACTTCCTGATTAGGAAGGAGAAATAAAAGGCATCCAAATAGGAAGAGAGGAAGTCAGGCTATCTCTGCTTGCAGACAATATGATTCTATACCTAGAAAACCCATAGTCTCTGCCCCAGAGCTCCTAGATCTTATAAACAACTGTAGCAAAGTTTCAGAATGTAAATTAGGAGATATATCTAATGTAAATGACGAGTTAATGGGTGCATGGCACATGTATACATGGCACATGTATACATATGTAACAAACCTGCACGTTGTGCACATGTACCCTACAACTTAAAGTATAATAAAAAAAAATTAGTGCACAAAAATCAGTAGCATTTGTATACATCGACAACATCCAAGCTGAGGGTCAAATGAAGAAACCAATCCCATTCACAATAGCCACAAATAGTACAAAATACCTAGGAATGCAGCTAACCATGGAGGTGAAAGATCTCTGCGATGGGAATTACAAAATACTGCTGAAAGAAGTCTGAGATGACTGATAAAATGGAAGAACCTTTCATGCTCATAGATAGGAAGAATAAATATTGTTAAAATGGCCATACTGCCCAAGACAACTTATAGATTGAATGCTATCCCAAACTACCAATGACATTCTGCACAGAAATAGAAATACCTGTTGTATAATGCATATAGAACCAAAAAAAGCCCCAATAGCCCAAGAAATCCTAAGTAAAAAGAACAAAGCTGGAGGCATCGTATTACCTGACTTTAAACTATACTATAAGCCTACACTAATGAAAACAGCATGTTAGTGGGAATAAAAGAACAGACAGATAGACCAGTGGAACAGAATAGAGAGCCCAGAAATAAAGCCAGACACCTGCAACCATCCAATTGACAAAACTGACAATGAGCAATAAGAAAAAGATTTCCTGTTCAATAAATACTGCTGGGCTAACTGGCCAGCCATATGCAGAAGATTGAAACTGGGTCCCTTCCTTACATAAATCAACTCAAGACAGATTAAAGACAAATGGAAAACATAAAACTATAAAAACCCTGATGATAACCTAGGAAATTGTATTCCAGTCATAGGCCCTGGTAAAGATTTCATGATGGAGACACCAAAAGCAATTGCAACAAAAACAAAAATTGATAAATGGGACCACCTAATTAAACTAAAGAGTTTCTGCACAGCAAAAGAAAATATCAGCAGAGGAAACAGACAGCATATAGAATGGGAGAAAGTATTTGTAACTTATGCATCTGACAAAGGTCTAATGTAGAGAATCTGTAAGGAACTTAAAGTAGCAAGCAAAAACAACCTCATTAAAATGTGGCCCAAAGACATGAACAGGCACTTTTCAAAAGAAGACTGTGTGCAGCCAACAATTTATGAAAAAGTACTTAACATCATGAATCATTAGAACAATGCAAATCAAAACCACAGAGAGACACTATCTCACACCAGTCTGAATGGCTGTTATTAAGAAGTCAAATAGTAACAGATGCTGCTGAGGCTGTGGAGAAAAAGAAATGTTATACACTACTTGTTGGGATGAAAATTACTTCAGCCATTGTAGTAAGCAGTGTGGCGATTTCCAAAGAAGTTAAAATAGAAGTGCCATTCAACCCAGCAATCCCATTATTGGGTATATTCCCAAAGGAATGTAAATCATTATACCATATTCGTCACAAGACTGTTCACAATAGCAAAAACAGGGAGTCAACCTAAATGGCCATTAGCAGTAGACTGGATAAAGAAAGTGTGGCAGATACACACTGTGGAATACTATGCAGCCATTACAAAGCACAAGATCATGTTCATTGAAGCAACATGAATGGAGCTGGGGGCCATTGTCCTAAGTGAACTAAAGCAGGAACAGAAAGCCCCCTCATGTTCTCACTTATAAGTGGAAGGTAAATATTGAACACATGTGGACACAAAGAAGGGAACAATAGACACTGGGGTCTATTTGAGGGCGTAGGGTGGGAGAAGGGAGATGATCAAACAACTACCTATTGGCTACTAAGCTTCTTTCCTGGTTGATGGAATAATCTGCATGCCAGATCCCCATGACAGTCAATTTACCTATATTACAAACCTGCCTATGTACCCCTGAACCTAAAATAAAAGTTGAAAACAAGCTGTCTTTTCTTCTGCTTTACACTTGAGAAATTTCAGAATGAATGGTGGAAAAGATGATTAATATTGATTAAATTGTGAGTACATCAACAAAATTCACTGATAAATCTCTTTTAAATTATTTAATGGTTTCCGTAAGTAGAAATTTCAGGTTTACACTTTAGTGGAGTGCTTCTTTAATTTCCTGAAATAAAAAGGTCTACTAAATTTTACCCTGGACAACTGAGTGTCTATGAAATCTTAATTTTATCATACCAAGAAGTTAAGAAATACATTTGGTTTTAAAAAATGCATTGCTTAAACCATGTATCACAATGTAGTATAAGTATTTGTAGTCATAGTTTATTTATCAATTATTATTGATTACATCTTGGTGTGTAAGATAATTTAAAATATGTTAACAAAGATAATTTAGGAATTAAAATCTATTTTGTATTAATGTTCTAATGTCTAGTAACAAGCTTTGTAATTTTAAAAATATAATAAAAACTACTGTTTTTGAATCTTGACTCAAACCTAGAATATAGAGCTATACCAATGTTACCTATACCAATTAGGAAACTGAGATCCAGAGAAATATTTTTCCAGTAGGACTGTAATTAAAGCTGAACCCTTTGGGGGCAAAACAAAATTTGTTTTTCAAGAGAAATTTAGACTTATCACGTTCTTTTAATTCAGAAATTTTGTAAGTATCCCCCATCATGCACTCTGGACAGTGTATCAGTCAGGATGGGGTGGGTATGTCAGAGCAACAAACAATACCAAAATCGCCCTGGCTTAATCCAAGCAGTCTGTTTAATCACTCAAGTGACATATCCTCTGTGGGTAGATGAAACCTCCTCTTCCACATAGCTGCTCTTCAATCTCTTACGCCTCTGCCGCCCTAATACAACACACAGGGTTTTCCAGAGTAGGAAGAAACAGAGGGTGAAGAATCATACATGGGATCTTAAATGCTTGTACTCAATTATAATTGGTTGACCAAAACGAGTCATAACAGCAAGACTGATTTTAGGTGAATGCTGTCCTAGATGAAGAAGAAAAATGGAAAATCAGTCAGCAGTGCTAGTATCTATCAAGGTAAAATTAACTCACTGTACCTTGAGTTGGGAGATTACGCAATTGGTTCACACCAAGACCAGAAAGGTACTAGTTGAAGAATAGGAAGAAAGTCAAGTGCCATAATACTGGCTTCAGTATGAGTGTAATAACAAAGTAAAATAACTTGCCCAGAGGATCTTGCAAAAACCCTGCCAGAAAATTAGTCATTGGAAACTTAGCACTAATCATAGCTATATAATTATAGATTATGATATGCAATCATTAAGAGAAATACCTGAAACCTAAATATACAAGGGTCTATTTTTCTTAAATAAGGTGCAGTAAGTGAATAAGATTAGATCATCTTATGACATAAAAGCATTGTATATCCTCATTATCATTCATATTTAAGACTATTATTGTATGCGTATTTTATGGAAACCATGGAGAAAATATCCATGTCCAAAAATATCAACCTAAACTCCAGCAATAATTACGAAGTGATTACTTTTTAAATGTGTATGTGTACGATTTAGTAAAATCTTTGAACATCTTTAGAAATCTTTAAACAGACAAATGTAAAATGTATTGTGAAATCATGATTACACTCATGCTAAGTCATTCATATATTATTTTCCTTGATTTCTTCCTAGCTATGAACCTTCTTGGAGATGGCTCCTGAGGAGTCTGTGATAAGTCATAAACTCTGAGGGACTATATAGAATAAAATTTGGGGATGGAGCAGAATCTCTGGCTTGGCATTTTTTCTGACTCATTCTATGTGCTGGTGTCAACAAAAGGCTATAATGAAATCACTGAAACCTCAGCATTAGTTAATGACCCTCAGAAACACCTGAAGACTGTCACTACGCTCAATATTAGTTATCTGTTGCTGCATAACACATTGCCCTAGAATTTAGGATCTTAACACAACTAATATTTATCTCATGGATTCTGTGAGTCAAGAATCTAGGAGCCACTTAGCTGGGTATTTCTGAGTCAGAGTTTCCTCTAATGTTTCAGTCAAGATGTGAGCCAGGTCTATATCATCTGAAGGTAGGCCTGGGACTGGAAGATCTGCTGTCTAAATGTCTTACTCATATGGCCCACTGGTTGTAGGTATCAGTCCTTTGCCAGTTGTTGGTAGGTGGCTTTAGTTTTTCCTTACATGGACCTCTTTCTCCATAGGGCTGCTTGAGCATCCTGTCTACCTGGAAACTGACTTCCCCAGGGTGAATGATGAAAGAGAGATCGGGAAGTCCAAGTGTCTTTCATAACTTGTCTCAGAATCATATACCATCACATCTAACATATTATTTGTGTAAAGGGTCACTAAGTCTAGCCCCCTCTCAAGGGGAGGTGAATTAAGCTCTACTTCCTGAAGAGAGGGGTATGAAAGAACCTGTGGACATAATTAAAAATTATCATATTCTCCCAAACTCAACCCAACAGAGATAGTAACAAATAATAAGCAGATAAGATATAAATGCATGTGAGAGGGAAAATATTTTCATTTGGAGGTAATTTAAAAAGGGAACAATATCTGAGAGTCTTATTTGGAGAAAAAGGGGATTTGGCAGTAAAGAAATGCTGTGAATTTTGCTTAACAGGGTAATGATTTGTACAAATTGTAAATGAAAAGAAAACAGAAAAGAAATTGGCAAAAGTAAGGCTGGGAATTGATAATCACCTTTTCATAATAATCTAATTATTTGTCCATTTAAAATTAGTTACTGATCACATACCAGGGTGTTTGAAGCCCTAAAGTATAATATTGAATGATTATATATAAAATATGAGAGTTTCATTGCCATGTAACCTTTACAATTACAGTAATATCTCTTAAATATATATAATTTAGATTTAACTCCTAAGCACAGCTTACTTTTAAAGTCATGTGTTGTAATAGGCAGATTATATCACTTAAAATTTCAAAATTTGTTATATGTGGGTAAAAATGTCAATGTATCTTGGCAGCTATAAAATTATTATGGCTCCATTCAGTCTTTGTTTTCTATTTGTTCTTTTAAGGTCAGTAATTTATTTAAAAAACTGCTAGGTCAATGGTAGTGACTAAAGTTGCATAAGAATAGTTGAAACTCGGTTTTATAGTTAATTTTAAAATACTGATTGATACTGTCTCTGTTGTTATAGGTTAAACATATGGGCTGAATGCAGATATCTGTTTGCAGAGTGAGATTTTTGTCCTTGACTGTCCATTGATAGCAATTCTGGAAAAACTAGATGTGTCATTGAGATTCAGTATCTTGAGAAATTGTGAAGTGGCAGATACATATTTGCAATCAATATGAAGGGTAAATTGCCATAATTTGAGTGGACACTTTCAAGTACTGTGAAGTAAGAACATGTTGCGAACCACTGTGTAGCTGGCATTTGGGGACTTTCTGTTTAATAGATTGTGACAGTCAAAGTTGGCAATTCACAGTGGTAAAATTGTTGTGACTGGCTGAAGCATGTTTTTTTTTTTTTTTTAACCAGATTTTATGATGTAAATCTATGATTAAATGGGGAATCTAAGCTGGAAAACTGCATATTTGTTTAGGATATTACTAGGGAGAATATTTAGGAAGACAGGTTGTGTTTCACTAATAAGCTTAGGTGCTTTTGTTCAGTGTCTTGCACAGATACAATGTATGAGATGGATTGGAAGTCTATAGGAGCTGTGTGAGGGGAACTCCAGCACCTGAGACATTTGGCAGTGACAGTGTACCCTGGACGGTCACTGTGTGTGATGAATACCGTATTAGGGGCTGTGCTAAGCATGCTTCTTTGAAGTTTCAGCCAAAAGAATAGTCAACTCAACACTGAGCTTCATTTTTGAGAAATACATTAGAACTTCCTCTTTTATTCTGGAAGAGTCAAATTTTAAAGTACGGTGCCTATTTCAGTTTCTGCTCAATCTTCTGTTAGTTTGATGGGTCTGTAATTTTAGAATCCCAGACTTTATTTTTCTGGCATAAGGATAAGTGTCCCTGTAGCTTGGTAAACCCATCAATCAGCTTTGAAATATATTTGTGTTGTCTGGGGGAACTAGGATGGTTGTTGATGCAAGAAATGTGTCACTATCTAATTTGTAGTAGAGATGAACCCTAGAACTTATTATGATTATTAATTTTATCTAGACGTATTTCCATGATAAATGTAGACACAGGTGTGATTGGTAGAAATATATATGGTTTGACTACTTTAATATTATGTATCAAAGTCATCAATTTGCATATTTCTATTTTTATAGATATATACTTAATATATTTAACTTAACATATTGAATATTTATGTTTGTAAACCTGGGAAAAGTTATAGGACATTTATGTGCCAGTGTTGTAAGTGTAAAATTCTTTGACATTTTAAAATAGGACTGACAATAAATTATAAATGTTCTTTCATTTTGACTTATTCAATAAACATTTAATGATGCCAGCTCGTTACTAGGCATTATTCTCGGCACTGAGGTTATAAATATGAATAAGACCCAATTTCTGTGCTCAAACAATTCATGAACTAATTAGGAGATGTAAAATGTAAAATATATGGTATTTCCATAGATCTAAGATATTGAGTATATCATTGATTTAGTAACAGTTTTAGTTGCAAATGACAGAAAATTTATCCTGAATGACTTAAAGGAAAAGGGGACCATAGTCACATGAAGAGGCATCCCGATTTCAAAAACACAGAAAGATTTTTGTAATCCCAGAAGAGATAAGATCATCACAGTTCTTACTGATGATGTAATACTTGAGGAAAGCTCAAGCTGTAAATGTAACAGTAAAGAGGACGTGAAGTGATTCATAGTGCCTGGAGTTGTCCAAAAGGCTTCACAGAGGAAGAAATGCATCCATGGGACTATGAAAGCGAAAAGAGAAAGGGAGTTTTGCAGCCAACAGTAAGTCTTGGTGATGATAAAGAGAAGATGGTAAACTGAATTGTGATAAACTGAATTGGCACACGCAGGAAGAGAACCCTGCATGTTCACAACACCATTTAATAAGAAGTATTGGGAGCGGCAAGAGGCTTAGTGTATGTAGTGTAAGGTGTGAGAGGAGAGGCAACAGTCTTAAGAATGGAGACGTGTGGGCCAGGGCAAAAACAGCCTCATACATCATGCAAAGCAGATTGAACTCTATCCTCTGTGTCAGTGGTTTCTGAACTGTTTTGTGTCCATTAATTTAGTGGGTAACACTAGCTTTTTAAATAAAATGGAATAAAATAGAAAATATAGTGCATTACATGTTATAAAGCTTCCTTTTTCATGAAATCTTGTTTCAGTTAAAATACATGCTTATGTGTCATTGGGCTGTGAGTTAAAACACCTTTTCTGTCAAAGACAGTTTCGAAACCTCTGTTTAGGTGCTGAGATCCCCTCAAATAAATTTAGGGAAAAAGCATTATGTCATCAGATGGTTGGTAAGGAAGATGGACTCTTTTAATGAATAATGCATGGACTTGATTGAAGGAGGTAATATTGCAGGCATGAGAGGCAGGTTAGAAAGGTTTTGTGTGTCCATGCAGGAGACTAGGACTCATGCTGAATTTGGTGTGTTTCTCAGGATCTGATGGAGCCATTTGTAATAGGTTGTGGCTTATTACAAATGTATAGGTATGGATATCAACTGTGAGGTCTCAGCTAGAGGTAGACATCTGAGTCATTACTTGCACATCCAATCTTGGGTGTGCATGGCTTTGCCAAAGAGAGGTCTGGACAGTGTTCAGTGAGAGGAAACAGAAGGTGTGGACCCCTTGGAAACTCATGTATGTATGCCAGTGGCCTTCAGCCTCATCGCACTAGCCGCCCTGCAGGATTCCACATGCAGTTGTAGAGAATGGCTCACTTCATTTGATATAATAATATAGCACCCCATGAAGGGCCCATCTAAAAAAGACTCCTGAGAATGCCTTGGTGGAACCAACATATGTGAAGGGTGCAACATTGCCAGCAGTGTATGTGCCACACCTCCATTATTGGGATATGACACAGAATTCAAAAAAAAAAAAAAAATGCAAATCCATAAATACAATGTTTATTCGGTTTAAAAAACAATGATAATATAGTACGTTATGTATTGGTTATTTCCTGAAATTAGCAGGTTCAAGGTCAAGATCATTAACAAATTCAAGGTCATCATCCAATTTCTTAAAATCCATAGCTGGGCATGGTGGCTCATGCCTGTAATCCCAATACTTTGAGGTGTGCGGATCGCCTGAGCTCAGGAGTTCGAGACCCACCTGGGCAACACGGTGAAACCCCATCTCTACTAAAAGCACAAAAATTAGCTGGATGCGGTGGCACATGCCTGTAGTCCCAGACTGAGGTGGAAGGATCACCTGAGCCTGGGAGGTGGAAGTTGCAGTGGGCCGAGATTGTGCCACTGCACTCCAGCCTGGGCAACAAAGTGAGACCTTGTCTCAAAACAAACAAAAAAATAATAAAATAAAACACACACACACACACGTACACAATTCTCTTCGAGGATCTACCAACAGCATGGCCACTCTCCCTACTTTCCTTCTCTGGCAGTGTTTCGAGGCTCACGCCAGTGCTCCCTGCATCTCAGCCCAGTTGCTCCTCTTTCCTGCTCCTCACGTCTCCCTATATACATTTATTCTGATCTCTTCCTCTCTGTTCTAACCCTCTGCCATTACACTGTCAATCACTCCGTCTCCAACCCTTATTTAGCTCTTCCCTCAGTCCTCAGGTCTGAGGGGACCCTGATTGCTGTTGAGAGATCTGTCAGCTCTGCCCTGAGAGTCTGACCTGTTGCTTGGCCGACGCGCATCTTCCCTGCTTCACCTGTGGTGTCAGCTCTGGCTCTTAAGTCACAAGCTTGCCTGGGGCAGAGCTCAGGAGCAGCAGCAATTGATTCACCCTTAACCACTGGCTTGTTTTTAAAAGCACTGCCTTTTCAATAATATTTTAAAGATAGATAAGTTGTTAGTGTAATGCCTGTTAAGATTAGATGAAGTTGGCTGAGATCATGCTTTAGAAACAGGATGGTGAGATATTCAAAACATAGCCAAAGGAAGACTCGCTCCCATCCTCACTGACCACAGTTTGCTGGAGCCTGGCTGCTTAGGCGTCTCCCCTGTATGAGCACCACCATTCCATCTTACTTTGTGGAAGTCACCACAGAAGCTTCCTTTTTACCTTCAGACATAATTTATGTCATTAAGAATAATAACTCAGGTGGACATTAAGTCTGTGGTGATATTCAGGATGATCCCATTCTTCTCAATGATGAATAGCTCATGCAAGGATACAGAATGGGTTTCCTGACCCACTAAGCTATGTTAACTCTCCCACTGCTCCTGCCTCTCTGAACACAGAGATAGAATGATCATCCCCTTGTGTTTGACACATGAGCTCAACACTGAGATCCCACCAGCTCTCCACCATCCAGCCATCACATCTTCCACTACAGCAGCAAATGACCTGTGTGGCCGACTCCATGAACAAGACCTGATGCCACACCCCCAACTTCTCAGGTGGAGCTGAACATTCCTCTGCCTCCTGCCTTTGTCTGCTGATGCCCTTGTGGTTGCATGTTCTGACTATGGCTTAAAGGCGCTGCTTGCCATCCTTGAATGATCTTCTCCATATGTTTTGTCAGATTCTATTTGTGAGCTGTTGGTTGCAAGTATCAGGTTCTGGAAGCCTACTTGATCGACGGTGCTTCCTTGGAAGCCACTTACCCAAGGTGTGCATCATTCTCAGATAGTTGACTGAAGCGAAAGTCTTAAACTAGTCCTAACATTCTGAATTCTATTTCTACTTTTACTGAAAAACAGCTATCTTGAGTTGAAAGAAAGGAGTATCATTTCAAATGCCACATAGAGCAATTCTCCTAATGCAAAGCCCATTGTATTTATGTTACATGCTCTCGTAAGCAATTATTATTGATTTTACTCTAATCATTCATATATTAGCTCAACAAATATTTATTAACTAGCTTCTATATATTACATACTGAGCTAGCTGTGGGAAATTGAACATAGACCAAGACAGATTGAGTTTCTGCCCTAATTGTTTGTAGTTTTGACAACGATTATTATATTGTTTATATTATGATAAGTGATAACTTTAGATTTCTCTTTATAAAGTGAGAAGTGAATATATTTTTACACGTGCAGAACGTGTCTGAGTGAGAATGACGTGATGCCTATTTCTCTTGATAGCGACATACTAGTTACAAGTAGAGAATTGCAGTTGCGATGAAGTGAGTGATTATACAAATGAGGTACTCAATACTGTTCTTCATGTTGCTAATTTGTACTAATCCACACATTCTGTGTACCCTAACATGCATAAAAATATGTTTGTGCTTATTCTTCAATTATACATAGTAGGAGTCTTTAAAATGTCACCTGTTTAGTGGAAGATTTTAAAAATAAAATATGTTAAAATATGCAGATTTTTAAAACATTCAATAGCTCATATTTATATATATATTTAAATAACAATACTTAGGATGTTCTAATGCCTTATTTCATTATTCACTTGGGTATAAGGTAATGGCAAGTTATCAAAGTAATGCCTAATGATAGAAGTAAAGCCAAAAGTAATTCTATTTTGCAAACATTTGTGTTTTAGAACATAGGATCAAGAACAGGGAAGGGGGTATTCTCTGGAAGAAATGAAAGACATTTCTTTGATGTATATGAGAGAAGGAAAGAAGGCTAAGTATGGCTGTAACAGAGTTTGCTTGTTTGTTTGGTGTGAGGGGGAGCAGGAGGTCACGGTAGTTAACATCAGAGTCTCTGGAGTTGAAGTCTGTGGCTGAAGGTAAAAGAAGAAAGTGAGAGAAGAGTCATAAATGTTTCTAGCTACTCTAAAGTAAAAGATAAAAAGGGATCTTCCTGAAGAGAAGGAACAGGAGGGGAAACAAGATTTGACAAGCAATGTTTAGAAGTCATCATTTTTTTTTTTTTTTTTTTCTCCATAGGTTTTGGGGGAACAGGTGGTATTTGGTTACATGAATAAGTTCTTTAGTGGTGATTTCTGAAATCTTGGTGCACCCATCACCCAAGCAGTATACACTGTACCCAATATGTGCTCTTTTATCCCTCACCCCTCTCCCACCCTTTTCCCCTAGTCCCCAAAGTCCATTGTATTCTTCTTATGCCTTTGTGTCCTCATACCATAGCTCCCTTATGAGTGAGAACATACAATGGTTTTCCATTCCTGAGTTACTTCACTTAGAATAATTGGCTCCATTTCCATCCAGGTCGCTACAAATGACATTATTTCATTCCTTTTTATGACTGAATAGTATTCCATTATACATATATATATATATATATGAATACTACTATATATACATATATACTATATAAAATATACATATATACTATAATATATATAAGACAATTACTCTTTTTCTTATACTTTAAGTTCTAGGGTACATGTGGACAACATGCAGGTTTGTTACATGTGCCATGTTGGTTTGCTACACCCATCAACTTGACATTTACATTAGGTATTTCTCCTAATGCTCTCTCTCCCCCAGCCCCCTGCCCCCTGACAGGCCCCAGTGTGTGATGTTCCCAGCCCTGTGTGCATGCGTTCTCATTGTTCAACTCCCACCTATGAGTGAGAACATGCAGTGTTTGGTTTTCTGTCCTTGTGATACTTTGCTTAGAATGATGGTTTCCAGCTTCATCCATGTCCCTGCAAAGGACATGAACTCATCCTTTTTTATGCCTGCATAGTATTCTATGGTATATATATGCCACATTTTCTTAATCCAGTCTAACACTGATGGACATATGGGTTGGTTCCAAGTCTTTGCTATTGTGAATAGTGCTGCAAGAAACATACATGTGCATGTGTCTTTATAGTAGTATGATTTGTAATCCTTTGGGTACATACCCAGTAATGGGATTGCTTGGTCAAATGGTATTTCTAGTTCTAGATCTTAAGGAATCACCACACTGTCTTCCACAATGGTTGAACTGATTTACACTTCCACCAACAGTGTAAAAGCATTCCTATTTCTCCACATCCTCTCCAGCATCTGTTGTTACCAAAGATGGTATATCATTGTGGTTTTGATTTGCATTTCTCTGATGACCAGTGACGATGAGCATTTTTTCATGTGTCTGTTGGCTGCATAAATGTCTTTTTTTGAAAAGTGTCTGTTTATATCCTTTGCCCACTTTTTGATGGAGTTGTTTTTTTCTGGTAAATTTGTTCACATTCTTTGAACATTCTGGATATTAGGCCTTTGTCAGATGGGTAGATTGCAAACATTTTCTCACATTCTGTAGATTGCGTGTTCACTCTGATGATAGTTTATTTTGCTGTGCACGAGCTCTTTATTTTAATTAGATCCCATTTGTCTATTTTGGCTTTTGTTGCCATTGCTTTTGGTGTTTTAGTCATGAAGTCTTTGCCCATGCCTGTGTCCTGAATGGTATTGCCTAGGTTTTCTTCTAGGGTTTTTATGGTTTCAGGTCTTACATTTAAGTCTTTAATCCATCTTGAATTAATTTTTGTATAAGGTGTAAGGAAGGGATCCAGTTTTAGCTTTCTACATATGGCTAGCCAGTTTTCCCAGCACCACTTATTAAATAGGGGATCCTTTCCCCATTGCTTGTTTTTTTCAGGTTTGTCAAAGATCAGATGGTTGTAGATGTGTGGCATTATTTCTGAGGCCTCTTTTCTGTTCCATTGGTCTATATATCTGTTTTGGTACCAATACCATGCTGTTTTGATTACTGTAGCCTTGTAGTATAGTTTGAAGTCAGGTAGTGTGATGCATCCAGCTTTGTTCTTTTGGCTTAGGATTGTCTTGACCATGTGGGCTCTTTTTTGGTTCCATATGAACTTTAAAGTAGTTTTTTCCAAATCTGTCAAGAAGTCATTGGTAGCTTGATGGGGATGGCATTGAATCTATAAATTACCTTGGGCAATATGACTATTTTCATGATACTGATTCATCCTATCCATGAGCATGGAATGTTCTTCCATTTGTTTGTGTTCTCTTTTATTTTGTTGAGCAGTGGTTTGTAGTTCTCTTTGAAGAGGTCCTTCACATCCTTTATAAGTTGGATTCCTAGGTATTTTATTCTCTTTGTAGCAATTGTGAATGGGAGTTCACTCATGATTTGGCTCCCTGTTTGTTGGCTGTTGGTGTATAGGAATGCTTGTGATTTTTGCACATTGATTTTGTATCCTGAGACTTTGCTGAAGTTGCATATCAGCTTAAGAGATTTTGGGCTGAGAGACTGGGGTTGTTTAAATATACAGTCATGTTATCTATGAATAGTTACAATTTGACTTCCTTATTTCCTAATTGAATACCCTTTATTTCTTTCTCTTGCCTGATTGCCCTGGCCAGAACTTCCAACATTATAATAGAAGTGGTGAGAGAGGGCATCCTTGTCTTGTACTGGTTTTCAAAGGGAGTGCTTCCAGTTTTTGACCATTCCGTATGATATTAGCTGTGAGTTCGTCATAATTAGCTCTCAATCTTTACATTCCCTAACTGACATCAGAGTGTGGTTTCTGGCCAGAGAGCTCAGCTGCCCAGATGTCAGTAGCACAGAAGAGTCATAGGTAGATTTCAGTTTGAAAGTTTGCAGGCAAGGTTGCCTTTCCCTGCCCCAAGTCTGTTCCACCCACATCTTGGCTGATGGCCGGTCACTCAGGCCAAGCCCTTGGACTCACCTGGACTCCTCTCTCTGTGGCTCACATCCACATAGAATCTTTCAGGTGTCCCACCAGTTCTCCTTTCCAATTATCCTGGTAATCTGACCACGTCTCAAGACCTCTCCTGCCTGGATTCAGCTGCGAATAGAAGATTACATCAGATAGTTTACTACTGGGCATAGACTTGGGCCATCAGTAGAACTTTCTGCAGTGATGGAGATCTTCCACTTTTCACTGTTAATAGTGTACCCACTGGCCATCTCTAGCTGTTGAGCATTTGAAATAGGAATAGTTGACTTTTTAATGTTATTTTAATTAAAATGTAGATAGTCATGTGTGGATGGGCTGCTGTAGTGCAAGTCTAACTGAGGAAATATCTAGCTTCCCACAGCATGCTTGGAGTTTGGAAATGCTGGAATTTGAAGCATGTGACTTCAGAGCCTGAGGGCCCTAGGACCCCAAGAGTGACAGAATGAGAGGAGAATTGGAAGGATAAGAGGTCATGGCTTACAGAGAGGGGACGGCAGCCAAGAAGGAGCAAAACCCATAAATGGCCAAAGGAACTACCTGGCAAATTGAAGAGGAGGAGACCGCCAAGTAACAGTGACACAAGAATGCTGGGTGTGTCACTTAATTGGATGGTTGTGTGATGTAGACATCATCAGTTATTTTGTTGAAGATGACCATGTCTTGATGTGTAAGTCATCAGTTGCGATGCAGAAGTGACTAAAGAAAGAACAAGTTCAAATATGAAGTAAGAATTTGTGTGTGTGTTTGTGTGTGTGTGATGGATGTCAATAAAATACGACATTGAATGTTGTCTCTGCATTGATGGTGAGAGAGTTTGGCCTTCCAAAATGCGGTTAAGATTCTAGCATGTTGCCAAGTGTAATGTAAATTTATAGAGACTCCTATTTGGGAAAGAAAAGTTTAGACTATTCATTTGGACATCATAACATTTTATTACCTATGGTTATAAGAGTTCAAACTGAGAAGAAGGCTCGGCATGCAGGGCCTACCTGCTTTTGCTGTTATTGTCATGCGGGCCAATTTTTCTGAATTTCTTATTGCATCATTTATGAAAGTGGTAGTATTATGGATGTGTTTAAGATACTGTTTTATTCTGTAGGCATATTTCATACAATGGGGTACATCCCTTTGTAAGCTTTGCTTTATCCCAGTATGCTGATTGGAAGCAAAGTTGGGACATATGCCTTCTCCTGAGACCTGTGATTCATTTTAGATGAAGATGATACCAAGAGATGTTTTACCTTGCTTCTGTCAGTTCCCAAAACTCCGCACCCAGCCTACAGGGGAATTAAGGGAAAGAAAGTTGAGAAAATTGAACTCTTCTCATATTGGTCAGTTTGTGCCGCCATAACACAATACTGCAGACTGAAAGGTTTAAATAACAGAAATTTATTTTCTCATACTTCTGGAGAACGTCCAAGATCAAGGTGCCAGGAGGCCACCTCTCTTCCTGGCTGGTTGACGGTACTTTCTCATTGTGCCTACTTATGGCTTTCTGTCTATGTGTATGCAAAGAAGAGAGACCTCTGATGCTACTTGCTCTTCTTGTAAGCACATCAAGTCATGTTATATTAGGTCTCCACCACTCTGTGACCTTAATTTAACCGTATCACTTTCCTAAAGGCTCCATCTTCATTACAGTCACATAGGAATTAAGGCTTCAGCATATGAACTTGGGGAACACAGTTCTGTCCGTAACACTGCTCATGCATGTGTGGGCATAGAGCAGTGAAACTGCTAGTATTGTTGTTTTATTATTTTCTGGACATAGGACTTGCTGATACCAAGTTCTGCTGGAAGAACCCACCCAAAATTTAGGGCCGTTCTTCCCTCACTGCTGTCTCTTTTTCTCATGTAGAAGATGGGTCTGTCCAAAATGCAGCTTGGGTATTCGCAGATTATAATTCTTCTGTGTATAGGAAGACTTCTTACATGGTAACCACTTCAAGGGTAGCAAGAAGTGCTGTACAGGATGAATAAATCTATGCAAAATGTACACTGTAGTCATAGTCAAATAAACACAAAGTCAAAGGTATGTTTTTCTATATCAGGTTAGCAAAAGCCCAAAAGGACAATGGAGATGGTGTGGTTAACGCTGTGGTGAGGTCACATTCTCATGACCTTTCCAGTGGCAGGTAGACTGGACCAGCCTGGCAGCAGGACTTTGGCTAACAAAAGGCCAAAAATTGCACAGATTCCTTATTTTACCAATTCTACTGCTGGGAACCCATGTATTGAATATGTTATAGGTATAAAAATGAAGTAAAAATCACATATAAAAGACAGGTAGATAACTTTCAACATATACAGATTGTTGAATACTAAGTATTCATTATAATTAAACTGTAGAGCAATGTTTGTTGATATAAGAAGTTGTTCATGAGATGTTGCTGAGCCAAAAGAAATTAAAAAACCTTGCATTAGTACCTTATTATGTAAAAAATCATTATACAGAATAAGTTATATTAGAAATGATAAATCACCAAAATCCCAGTCAAAGTAATTTTACTTATCTGGAATGGCAGAATTCCTGGTGGTTGCTCTTCCTTTGTTCTTGGTTTTTGCTTTTTATTTCTCTATCCTTTCCAGATTTCCTGGATTTAACACAGATTAAATACTAATTTTTAGTAGATTAGCTGTGATTAAGACTGAAGTATTTGGCTATATTACTGCGAAGTAGAGGCTTAACACTTTTTATACTTACCCTAAGGCCATCCAGGGATTCACTGAGGCAGGTCTTTTGCAGTCTCCTCTCTCTCTTCTGTGTGCCCTGAGCTGACAAGATGGTGATTGGAAGGTGATTGTCTTTTCTGTCCAGACACCGTGAGGTCCAATAGTTAAATTAAATTTGGATTTAAAAAATTATGAATCATGGAAATTATTCCAAGTCATTTGCATTCAGGAATGGAGGTTGCCTTAGGTAGAGGTAGCTCTGTATGGTGGAATAAGCCTTGAAGATTCCACTTCTTTCTGTTATTGCTGTAAGGAGAAAGGAGGTAGATAAACAGGCCTAATTATTCCCCATACTGTGTGGGTCACACTTGTCAAGTGCCCGAGGAGAAAACTTGATTCAGTGCCTCTTAAATCCCATATTTTTTTAATGACAGGTCACTGTTACGCTTTTAAAGAGTTACATTTTATAAAAATTAGTTAGTAGAGTAGCATTTAGGAGGCAGTACAGGTTACGGGAAATAGGCTGACACATCAAAGGACATTGAAATAGGAATTAAAAGGCAGAAAGCCTGAGTTCCGGGCCCACTTATGTAACTTAATAACTTTGGGCCCTTAAACAATTTCTTTGGCAAAACTACGTTTATAATAATACTGGCTCAGAGCCTGAATTAACATGGGCCCAATAAAATGTAAAGGAAACAAAAATTAAAATGGTAATTTAAAATATGTAAGACTCCTCCTTTCTCAGCATGAGGTGCTCCTTGTGTATTAGTCCATTCTCATGCTGCTAATAAAGACATACCCAAGACTGAGTCATTTATAGGGAAAAAGAGTTTTCATGGACTCACAGTTCTGCATGGCTGGGGAGGCCTCACAATCATGGCGTAAGGTGAAGGAGGAGCAAAGACATGTCTTGCATGGTGGCAGGCAAGAGAGCATGTGCAGGGGAACTGCCCTTCCTAAAACCATCAGATCTCGTGAGACTTACTCACTATCGTGAGAACAGCATGGGCAAAACTTGCCTCCGTGATTTAATTACCTCCCACGTGGTCCCTCTCGCTACGTGTTTGGATTATGGGAGCTACCATTCAAGATGAGATTTGTAGGGGGACATTGCCAAACCATATCACCTTGCGTAGAGTCCCCTGTGAACCCATGGACATGGAGAGAGGTGGCAATAGAAGGTCACGGCAGCTGTCTCGGGGACCAGAGGTGACTGTGCACACAAGAGCTGCGTTGTCTTTTGTTCTTATTTTCTGCTGTTTGCCACCATCTCTGAAACCTTCCCTAGGTGGAAATTCATAGGTTCCACTCTTTATCTGGGCACAACATTTGCTGAACTGCTTGTTTACATTCTACATAAGAGATTTGATCAAATAAGAAAACCATATGAGAAAGCATGTTGAATACATAAATATACTTTATTTTGTTCTTCCTAACACCCCACCAGAATTATGCAAATCTCTTTCTTTCATCCTATTGGTATTCATCACCTTCAATACTTTAAACTTTTTAGCTATGATTGCATTTTGCCAAATCATATTTAATCTGATTCTCACTCTTTGCTCAAATTTTGTTTTGTTGATATTATTTCCCCAAACCTTCTCACATATTCTGTTCATAACAGATTTAGTTTTCCAGTGCTGTTCCAATCCCCATTGGTGATATTATTATAAGTACTTCATAAAATTAAAACAAATCAAAAATTAGATGAAATGTTCAATAAGAAATTTGGATGACTGCTTTCCTTAACATATATTTTAAGTAAAATTCTGTAATGGGGCCTTTTTAGGTTTGCATATCTCTAAATTATTAACTAGACATAGGTAAAAACATAGGGCAGAGGCTACTGTGGAAATCACAGAATGCTTAGATGTGCTATAATAGAAAATATCTTTTAATATTTACACAACCCTGGTTCCTGGAGGGATGTGTAATATAATAGCTTTAGGCAAGAAAATAATTCCTATTTACTCTCAGCCTTTTATTGAGATGAGGGTTTTGTAATGCCTTGGTAAATATCACCCTCAGTTAACTATTGTTTTCTTTGTTGATCATTGCTAGATGATACATGTAACAAATACTTCGGTCCCTTTTTTAGTTCATTTGAGCTACAGATCTCATGAGACTTATTCATTATCATGAGAACAGCATGGGCAAAACCTGCCACCATGATTTAATTACCTCCCACCTGGTCTCTCTCACTACGTGTGGGCATTATGGGAGCTACAATTCAAGATGAGATTTGTAGGGGGACATAGTCAAACCGTATCACCTTGCGTAGAGTACCCTGTGAACCCATGGACATGTAGAGAGGTGGCAATACAAGGTCATGGCGGCTCTCTCGGGGACCAGAGTAACCAAATACTATAAATTGGGTCCTTATAAGCAAATTTCCTTATAAGAAATTTACTTGAAATTCTGGAGCTGGGAAACACAAGATTAAGGCCTGGCACATTTGGTGTCTGGGGAGGGCCTGCTTTCAGGTTTATAGATGATGTCTTATTGCTGTGCCCTCACATCGTGGGAGGGTTGAGAAGTCTCTCTCAGGCCTCTTTTATATGGACTCATCCTATTTATGAGGGCTCCACCCTCTTGACATCTTCCCCTCTCAAAGGCCCCTCCTCCTAGTACCATCACGTTGAGTATTAGTATTTCAGCATATGAATTTGGGAGATAGCAACACTCAGACCACAGCAATCTCATTTGTTTGTGCAGGAATGATAGGAACAACTCTGAGAATGTTGTTTTCAACCTGTACATACGCATCCATTTACGCATTGGGTCTAATATTATTTGAGTTTCTGCTTTCTTTTATAAATAAACTCAGACAAAATCAACTGTGGCAAATGGCCTTGTCAGTTTTTGTCTGCTGTCTGTCACAGACTAGGAACTTGGTAAATATTTGTGGAGTAGATTAGTTATTGACTGTATTTCACAATACTAAGCTTCTTATGTTAATTCAGATATCTCTTTAATTATTGGTAAATTATTAATCATGTCTTCTGTATGGTTTTCTTACAAAGAGGAATGTCTGATTTTCTTTTGAGTTGGAAATGTACTGTTTTGGGGAAACCCTCTCAAACTCTGTTTTTCTTCTGCTCTCACACAGCGACAACAAACACAGAAGACTTCTGTGACCAAATGTGTGGATTTTTTCCCATACATGCCAAGCAGCAGACATAGCTGGCTGTCCTTTAATTCAGTTCTGACACTATCTACTCTATCACTCCGACACGATCGACCACACTATCTACTCTCAGAGAGTGTCAGAGCCCACAGGTTGAGGGTTCAGTCCCCAAGACTGTCTCATCCCCCCAGACACCAACTGCAAGTCCAAGCCTCAGAACTTCTGACCAACAGGCTTCAGCTGGGGGTCCCACCGTCCCTGGGTTGGATTCCATTAATTTGCTAGAGCAGCTCAGAGAACTCAGGGAAACACATGTGTTTACGCGTTTATTTCAGAGGATACCACAAGGGATACAGATGATGATTTGCGTAGGGCGAGTTATGGGGAAAGAGGCGCAGAGCTTCCAAGTCCTCCCAATGTGCCACCTTCCAGTAACCTCCACATGGTCAGCCCTCCAGAAGCTCTACCAGCCCAGTCCTCTGGTTTTATGGAGGCTTCTTGACATCAGCATTTTTTCCCCCAGGGCATGGAGGCAGGACCTTCTGTGGAATGAGGGTCTTATGACCCATAACCAGAAAGGAGGCAGCGAGGATTAGAGTCTTGCCTTAGAGCAGGTCAAAGGAGGGTGGGGAAGGTCAGAGATTGCTTTCTGAGGCCTGCTCCTGAGGCCTGACACACCCAACACCATCACAAGACTACAACAGGGACTATAGGAGATATGAGCCAGGAACCAAGGGGGAAACATATAATAATACCACATATGCCAATAGGCAGGTAATAAATTTACCTAAAATAGTCATAAATTTGTAGTTGGACTAGCTTCTTAGACTCAATACTCCTTTATTGCTTTACTCTTAAAATCTCTGCTCTTTCCTTCTCATCATTTCTTTCCCCATTTACCTCAAGACAAAACACAAAGTGTTGTGTGTTCTGGAATTTGGTTGGGGTTGATAAAAGGTTAAAGCATTCTATTTACTTGTACTGTTAATTTACTGTATATCCCCTTCTATAATTATGTCTTGGTCTCAGCAGCTCATAGTTTTACTTTTTTTCTGTGTATATCTTTAGACTGGTCTGATAGTTGTACCTGTTTAGTGTCAACATCTGATTGTATTGATCGTGTCCTCTTGCCTTGCAGGAGCTATGCCTGTCCCAGACCAGCCTTCATCAGCCTCAGAGAAAACGAGTTCCCTGAGCCCCGGCTTAAACACCTCCAACGGGGATGGCTCTGAAACAGAAACCACCTCTGCCATCCTCGCCTCAGTCAAAGAACAGGTAGAAACATTCCATTTTTGTGACATGCGTTTGGGAACATTTTAAAAACTTTTTCTAGATGAAAGTTAAAGATTAAATTATGTTGAAAGAAACTCATACTTATCTAGCAGAGTGTTGGTATTTATTATATAAATAATATTATAATATGGTTGTAATTCCTTTGGACTCCATGTTTTAGGCAGCCTTCCTTGAAAAGATATTTTATAGGGGAAGAAAAACAACTTTGCAATCAAAATTTCCTGTGAGTGAAGCTTTGGCATATTCATTGATGGACCTGACATTTAATGCTTTTAAACGTACAAAGTGAAATAATTAGTCTTAGAAAACATAAAATCTAATAAAAAATTAAAATATATCCAGGAAGTTAAAAATATGTATGACAGCAAATGAATATCACATCAAAGTCAAGGCAAATTGGTTTTTCCAGTGTTTTCTGAGATGGATCTGGAAGGATACAGTCTAAAACTTTCCCTCTCAAACTAATGAAAGTCTGAACGATTCTTCCTCCTATATTACTTTGCCAAAAAATGCATAAGTAAATAAAACCTGAACCTTAGATTTAAAACATCACTTTATAAAAGTCATGTTTCTTGTAAATAAAAAAGTAGTAAATAAAGAGAGTTGGATGATCAAGATTCTTTTATTTACTGCTTCTTCTAAACATGTGCTAGAAAATATACCAGTTTTTACAACTTTAAGTTAAAAAGCCTGCTGTGTTTGGGTTATGTGATTTGGTGATGCTGAATTAGCAACTTACCCGACTCCAGGAACATCTCAGCAGAGCAAGAGTCTAAAATGGGAGCAATTAAGAATAGTAACTCTACTCAAAAAGAAGAAGGGCTCTAGAGGAAACTGATTCTGTTTCATGAGTGGAAACTGATTTAGGTAAGAATGGGAAACCACCTAAACAGTCAGCCCACTGGCAGAAAGGATCAATGATGCTATCAGTCAAAAGTGTGCCATCTGGTCAGGAAGTGTTCAGCTAAGTAGGTACTCAAGGGAGAGTTGAATAGATTGAGTGGATAGTCTAGTTTGTGAAAATAGTCAGGAAGCAGGAAATTGGGTTGAGCTTTAGGCTGTGCTCCTTGATTACTTTGCTTTCCAAAGCTTACTCTTGAGAGTTTTCTGATTATGTTTAAGGGGAAATGAAAAAAGGGACCACCAAGGGAGTTAACACCACTCCCCATCCTCAAAGTACTACCTTGTTATGGTTGGGTTATGTCATGCTTTCTTATTCATGTGTGATCTGGAAGTCTTGCTAGGCTACTGACTTCTGTGTAGAAAGAAAATTTAAAGCAGGAAGAATAAATGTAACAACAACAAAAACAAAACAAACAAACAAAATAAAACGACAAGACCTTTTTGCTGAAAATTATTTTATCACAAGGACGTAAAGTAATTCAGGATGAATAAAAAGGCATGGCACGGTCCTCTGTTGAAAAGCTTAGTATCATCACAATATTACTGTCTCCCAAATTAGGATATAAAATTTAGGTGGTCGTAATCAGAATCCTGTGGCTGGTTGGTTGTTTCTTTGGCAAACTGGATCAAACTATTTTAAAGACCAGTGGAAGTATAAATATATGAGAGTGCAAGGAAAGTTCTGAGAGGTTTTATCATACAACCATACTGATCACAATACTGCCCAGTGGGCTCAGAAAAGAATGGTCTCTGTGTAAAACATAATTATGGTTCAAAACAGATTCATGTATACATATCTGCCTGTTCACTTAAAATTAGTGTTTCAGTTCATTACAAAGAAGTTGCTTACATGGTGTTGTCATAACTGATTCGACATCTGGAAGAAAATTAAAACTGTTAACTTACAGCAGAAAGAGAAATAAATCTCACAGGGAAATAATGGTAACTGTAAAAATAAAACCATTAACATATTAGAAGAAACTTTGGGGACAGAGCCTTGTAAACTAAAGGTAGGCAAGGTTTTAGGTAAGAGAGGAAGCCCAGAAGCCATACATAAATGGTTGATGAGTTTCACAGTATGAATACTAATTAGTAATAGCAAGACACACCTCAAAATAGAAAAGAAAAATAGTCCAAGAGAAAATATGTGCCACAAGTATAATGAAGTGTTGATAAAATTAATATATGAAGAGTTCCTAATGTTGGTGAGAAAAAGAGAAATAAAGGAATACAAAACTAGGCAAAGGATATAAACAGAAGAAAGATGCAAGCAAGTAATGAATGTTTATAAATTCCACTCTAATATACCCATCGGGGACACACAATTTTAAGTGAAAATACGACTTATTTTTGATCTACCAGGTAGACAGCTGTTGAAAAGTAGCTTATATTGTATGCTAGCTAAGAGTTAAGGTTTGGAGAAATCCACATTCTTTTTCATTCCAAATGGGAATATAAATTGCTGTAATTTTTTGGTAAAATGATTTGTTTCTATGCATTGACATTTAAAATGTTCAATAACCATTGGTTTACCCATTTAGATATATATTCTGTAGAAATTAGTGACTAAATAGATAAGACTTTACGTGTATTGAAATTTATTATAAAATTATTTGAAATAGCCAAAAATATGGATGGCTTGGTGAAGAGTTGAAAATGTTATATTTTTTCTATAAATGGTATGCAGTCATTAGTAAAAATGATTTGGGGCTATATGTTTAACCTTTGGGGAAAAAAATCCATGAGAATTTTAGAAAGGAAATTACATAGTATGGTATTATCCTGTTTTTAAAAACTCAGAACATTAGATATGTTTTTGGTTTATACATCTTTATGAGCATCTAGAAAAGTATAGAAGGAAACAAATCAGTCTATTAACATTGTCTAGCATATGTGTTTTACAGTTAGATGGAGGTGGAAACAGACTGAAGACATTGGGAATTTGAGTGGGGATACAGTCAAACTATATCACTGTGAAAAGCTTTTCTCTGAGTAATTTAAAAATGTATTGTTCATTTTTGGGCAACAAAGATGACTTTTTTTTTTGGTGGCACGTAAGTAATTTGGGGAGGAATGCAAATGTGTTCTGGAAACTTGAGATAGAGAAGCCCCAGGTGCCCAAGTCATAGGCTGGGAATTCGGTCCCAAGTGCAGCATCTGTCTAGGCAAAAGCATAAATCAACAAGCAGCAGATTCCATGAGCTGTTTTGGAATGGCCTGATGGAAACAACCAATCTTATCCTTCATTGGGGGATTTGTATCCTAAATCATTCTTGAAGATTCCTTCTTTTTTTCCTCAAGTCTGGAATATTATCTGTGGAGTGAAAGCTAACTTAAATTGTTTCTTAAAAATTTTATCTGAATTGGCCCTCAAGTAGTTAGCAATGGAGTTAAAAATATAAGACAACCATATGTAAAGAGTTTTAAAATAGAAAAAATTATAGATGAAAATTTCAGGAAACTCTTCTGTCAATATATTGTCAAACTCCAGATGATTTTTACAGATTAAAAAGAAACTTGAAATTGAGAGCATTTGTAACTCCAGATACTCTATCGTTACACTAATTTTCATTGTTCTTTTAGTTCCACAATCATTATAAACCGTATTCTTGATTTTAGAGGAGTTTTTGAGTACCATTATTTAGGATATTGGTAGCATTATTTAAGATATTCAAAGGTAGCAAAACAGATATTCTCTTCCTTTTAGTTGTTTTTCTTATGGCACAAAATATAGGAAAGTAAGAGTAAGACATTTCTGAGGGTTTGTTTTGTTTTTGAGATGGAGTCTTGCTCTGTCGCACAGTCTAGAGTGCAGTGGTGCAATCTTGGCTCACTACAGCCTCCGCCACCTCCACCTCCCAAGTTCAAGCGATTCTCCTGCCTCAGCCTCCTGAGTAGCTGGGATTACAGGTGTGTATGCCACCATGCCTAGCTAATTTTTTTTTTATTTTTAGTATAGACTGGGTTTCACCGGCTGGTTCTTGAACTCCTGACCTCATGATCTGCCTGCCTTGGCCTCCCAAAGTGCTGGGATTACAGGCGTGAGTCACCGCACCCAGCCGACATTTCTGGGCTTTTACTATGGGGCAAACCATGACACTGAATACTTTATAAATGTGTGTCATATGAAGCCACAAGGAAGAATTTTTAAAATATTCATTTAAAATCTAAAGAAACTAGATCTTTTACATCATCTCTTATGAGGATAGCATGCCTTTCTTTTTATTCAGCTTGTACATTTAGAATTTTAGAAGTAACTTACCTCTGTATAACAAGAATCCTATTTGGAAGAAGTTCATTATAAAATATTCCCTTAATTAGTTTTCTTCCAGTGCCACATATCATTACTAAATCTTTCAGCATTATTAGCGTTACTATCATTTGCAACAGTAATTTCTGATAACATGATGTGTTATTAGGGAAATGACCTATAATTATTAATCAATTTTCAGATGGTATTTTGGGAAAGCATTTTATGAAATTAATGACAAAATTATCATCCAAGAAAACGTGGAAGTTAAAACACCTTAGGAAAGGTCAAGAAGATAGAGGATTATCTGCAAAGACCAGTGAAGTTTATATTCATTTAGTCAGAGAAGGGAAGAATTATCCACAGCATAGTGCTGCCCGTTGAACTTTCGACACATATCAAAATTTAAATGAGAATTATGTGATTGCTGAATTTTTATTTCTTGTTTCAAGCCAGGGTGGAGTAGAAATGAAAAAAACAAAACATGAATTTCCTTTAATTTTTATTGCAGAAACACAGCTGTATTAGGAACAGTGATCATCTGTTTCAAGCTGTGAACTGAGAGATAAAGGCACAAGCTAGGAGTGTGTAGAACTGGGTCATGACACATGATATTCCTTATAACAAGGAAGGGGGAACAAGGATCTGAAAGCCTTGTGAGTTTCATGCGTACAGGATGGGAGGATTGTAGATAGATTGACCAGATGGGGTGTTTCGACTTCCAGGAGGGTAAAGAAAGAAAATGAGTGTGTATGTAAAGTTATGAAGTTCACGGATGAAGGAAAGGGATGCTTGGATAGCATGAATTGATGCAACTACCTGTATTTGAAGTGTACTTGTTTCTTTCTTTTTTTTTTTTTTGAGACGGAGTCTCACTCTGTCGCCCAGGCTGGAGTGCAGTGGCCGGATCTGGGCTCACTGCAAGCTCGGCCTCCCGGGTTTATGCCATTCTCCTGCCTCAGCCTCCCGAGTAGCTGGGACTACAGGCGCCCGCCACCTCGCCCGGCTAGTTTTTTGTATTTTTTTAGTAGAGACGGGGTTTCACCGTGTTAGCCGGGATGGTCTCGATCGCCTGATCTCGTGATCCGCCCGTCTTGGCCTCCCAAAGTGCTGGGATTACAGGCTTGAGCCACCGCGCCCGGCTGTGTATTTGTTTCTTTTTTAACCCTGTGCATCAGAAAAATGATCATTCAAACTATAAATCAAGGAGAAACGAGTCATAAATTACTTATTCAAGTCTTGGGAATGTATGCTGGGAGTTCCAGTTATGGATGAATAATTCTAGAACTCTGGATAGATTATCTCTGTCTCTCCACTCCTGCTTCCTGATGCTCTCTTATGAGTATTTCGTTAGTTACTATAAGTTATTTTGACTTTTCCCCCTAAAACGTAATATTTTCTTTAGTTTTAGCTTGTAACTCCTCTCAGGACACTTATATTAAATCTATCTGTCCTTTTGATAACTCCAGACTCCATTCCAAGAATTAACTCATTTGATTGTTTTATGCTCTGTTCTCTTTAATAGTATTAGTTGTTGGGTTTACAGAGCACTGGAGGCTATCATGGGAGAAAAATAGACTACGGTGTTATATGCTAGATTAGAAAATAAGCTTTTAGTATGTGGGGTTTTGTAACATGACAATACAGTGCTTCTAATGCCTCTGTCATATTTATTACTACAATTCATTGTTAAATATTCATATGTAAAATCATAATGAATATGTAAATGTAGTGCTTTGGTAATTTTTATGAATTTTCCACTATAAAGGTAATTCATGCATATTGTGTAAAAGTTTAAAACATTAGATAGGAAAAATAAATGAATTGGGTTTTTTTTTTTTTTAAAATGTGCCACAAACAGAGGTAGCTGCAAATATTTAGGGAGATTTCCTTCCAGGATTTTTATGTGAATATAAGATGATCTGTACAAAATTTTCATTTTGCTTTATAAATATTTTATTCTTCTTTGTACATTTAACCTTCTATGAGGAGTATTTTTTCATATCATTTAATATTATTTCAAACAAGTTTCTAGTGAGTATGTGATATAGATTAATTGTGAATTATTTAATATCATAATTTTATTTCACATTTCTACCTTTGTTGATCTCAGATTGATTGTTTTCTCAGTATGAAAAAAAGTGACATGTCAAACTTCCTTGTACATTAATCATTGGGTCTGCTTTGACAGACATTGCCTGGAGCAAAGGCTTGAAAAAAAGAGTTTCAAGACTCTTAAAAATTCGCTTGGAAAATATGTCGTCATTAATTACTGACAAGGGCCACTGGCAGGTCAACAAAGCAGGGTCTCCTGGGGTAAAATAGTCAGTGCCCTGTGCAGAGTTTGCACAAAGTAAGAAATTAACCAATAGAATATTCTAGAGGGAGCTCATGGGAAAAATGTTGATTTTTTTCAGAGGAATGGAACCAGATATGGTAGGAATAGTTAGGAAAAACACAGGAATTATTATAGAGCAAGGAAACAATGTTCTATAGTATCTCAAAATAAAAATGTTTTTTAAAAAGAACAGATAGTAAATTCCTTTAGTTTACATATTTTTGTAAAACATGTATTTCTATGAAATATACCTGTGAAACATTTCCTCAGATGTAGAATTAAATCATATATTTTTCCTTTAATAATTATTTTGCTTAGTGTGTTCTATGATCAAGAAACTGAGACTTTAAAAAGTATTCAGTGTACCCACCAAAAGTCATATAGGAAATTGCTGCAGAATTGAAATGAGAAATTAGTTTGTTTTACTTCAAATTCAGTGCTTTCCCCTCCACTACACTAAATGACCTCATCATTTCGATAACATAAGAGGCCTACAATATGTTGTCTACTGTTTTTCCCAAGAAAAAGATTTTTCTATGACCAAGGTTTTGCTAAGGTCAGGTTAAATAGTATTCTCTGCCAATCTAACTCTTATTTAACTAGGAGAAGAGAATGGGGGAATTTCTACATTAATTTGATCTGCAGTATATTTAATTTGATACATAATTTTTAAAAGGAATCACTAATAAGAACCAATTACAGATAATCTAAGGAACTACTATGCCGTATTTTTAATTAATTGTGTCTGTAGAGAAAATGTAACAGGAAGGGAATACTGTAGGTTAGACACATTCTTACTTTAGCTGAAAATTTCTGTTGCTGGGCATTAGTGGCCTGGACTGGAGTTATCTCTAGCGTGCATCAGTGACACAGGTAAACATGCCTGAGGCAGCCCATCGATCATGTTCAAGTTGCTGTCACTGGGCTGCAATCATAAAAGACATGTGCAAGTTCATGCCCTGGGCTCTAAATGAGCCAGCTCTGTGGCCTCCTGGCATGGAAAAGTGAAGATTAGCATCTTCCTTTTTCACTAAGGACAAGTTCTGACTTTCACATTCTACTCATAGCCTCAGGAAGCAGCTGGGCCACTTGCCTAATTACTGTGAGAAAGAACAACTCAATATCATAAGGCAAAAAAAAAAAAAAAAATCACTTTTGACAGATAATCTTCAGGATCTAGAGAGACAGTGCTAAATAGCTTCATTCCCCAAGTCAATAGATTTAGTCATTTGGGGAGGCATTTTTGCAAGTTACACATCCTGGAATGATAAAGAAGTCATGCTCAGATTAAAAATTAAAATTACATAAAAGTCTATCTAACTATTGCACAGTTTTTATAGGAAATCACAAACAATTCCACATATAATTTTGACACCGCCATATCTTCTATTCTGAAAAGTAGAACTCTGGGATATCAACCAAAGATGTTTGAGTCTTTTATTTGATTCAGAGCTTTTGAAATGCAATCGTAGCCCTGTTGACCAGCACCCATGCCCACCACCTCCGCAAGAGGAGGAACCCTCCACCCAAATAGATAAGCTTGGAGTCCAGCCCACCTCTTAACAAAGCAGCCACTTTTATTAAATTATTTTATTAAATAACACCACACATTTGAGGTACCGTTTGGAGACCTGAAATTGCCCACTAGAGACCTCCTGTCAAAAGCCAGAGGCAATTTATTCTTAAAACGAATCATGTAGAGTGTAAATCCTCCCACCTTTGAGAGCTCTGCTCGTATTGAGAACACCACCTCATCCCTCCACTGCAATGCCCCCCAAGAACACGGCTTGAATAATGCTGCGGTGATATGGTGGCTGTCTTTATGGAGACTCAAGATAAAAAATTATCATACTAGGAGCTTTACTGGTTTGTTTACTGACATTGAAAACCTTTCAATAGGTAACTATAGTCAACTGATTTAATATAAATGAAACATTTCAGTAATAGATATATTACTCTTACTAGTAGTAATAATGAATAACTGTATTTTATTTTTTTTTGAAATGGAGCGTCGCTCTGTCGCCCAGGCTGGAGTGCAGTGGCGCGATCTCAGCTCACTGCAGGCTCCACCTTCCGGGTTCACGCCATTCTCCTGCCTCAGCCCCGTGGGCAGCTGGGACTACAGGCGCCCGCCACCACGCCCGGCTAATTTTTTGTATCTTTAGTAGAGACAGGGTTTCACCGTGTTAGCCAGGATGGTCTCGATTTCCTGACCTCGTGATCCACCCGCCTCGGCCTCCCAAAGTGCTGGGATTATAGGCGTGAGCCACTGTGCACGGCCCAATAACTGTAATATTTTTCTAACTCTCACCGAAGTGTGTTGGTTGGGGATGTGACCTTCTCTCCCCTCCTTACTGTTGTGTCAACAGCTCTTGGAGCAGTGCCAGCCACGGAGGAGGTGTTTAGTATATTTATATTGAGAGTATGACTTAGGAATGAACTTACTGTTTCCATTTTATTTTAGCACAAAAGTAAATGCTTTGCTTAATTGTGGTAAAAATCCTTAGTTATTTTTGTGGTATGGGGTCTCATTTCCAGTGTTACGTTGATCATGTGCTTTTTCCCTTATTTTAATGGTTGTATTGGATCTAGATCTTCCATTTGGGCTGCCTGCTTATCGCTTCAGAATGCGCCCATTGACTTTGATGAATCCTTGGCCCCCAAATTGAAATTTTTTCTATAAACAACCTCAGTCGAAATTCATTTAATCAGGTGGAATGAGACATTTTCAGTTTAATATGAGGCTTATTTACTCAACCATATCCTCCATTAGTGAAATGTGTCTTTGTCTTTTTCTTGAAACTAGACTGTGTGCCTTGTTTTAGTTAAAAGGAAAGAAAAAACACCTACCATATTAGTACATGAATCAGCAACTTTACACATAAAAAAATACAAATACACTTAATTATTTTTGTTTGTATACAGTTATGCCAAGTTTATCGTATTTGTTGACAATCTCCTTCAGTGATTTTTAACTGCTGTTTGAAAGCACACTCTTCCCCAGAATCTCAGAAAAATCCAATTATTTGTTTTAGTGCTTATTTTATATGCTTTTTGTGTTTGGGAGAGTTTTCATTTATTTGTGCTTGATGAAACTCTTGATGTTGTCATATTAAAGTGTTCTAATCATTACAGATTTTGCAGTAATTTTTTGTGTTTACTATTTATTTTTGTGTTTAATCGTGGTGTGTCATATGTGTTTGACATAGTTTGGCTGTGTCCCCACTGAAATCTCATCTCGAATTGTAGTTCCCATAATCCCCGTGTGTCATGGGAGGGACCTGGTGGGAGGTAAATGAGTCATGGGGGCAATTACCCTCCTGCTGTTCTTGTGATAGTGAGTGAGTTCTTACAAGATTTGATGGTTTTATACACGGCTTTCTGCCCCTACCTTTGGTCGTTCTTCTCCTTCCTACCACCATGTGAAGAAGGACATGTTTGCTTCCCCTTCTACCATGATTGTGAATTTTCTGAGGCCTCCCAGGTCCTGTGGAACTGGGAGTCAATTAAACCTCTTTCCTTTATAAATTACCCAGTCTCAGGTATTTCTTCATAGCAGCATGAGAATGGACTTATATAGTGTTGTATATGAGTAGTTCTTTTATTGTTGGCATTTTTTTATTTTAGCATGTTTCCTTTTGAGCACATTTGTGTAGATGGTTCCAAAAGAGACAGAAAGCATACTTACCTACAACTGTATAACAATTAATTTCAGTCTTTAGTTTATGGGAAATAGAATCTTCATAGAAGAAAATGCTAGGAGGATTTGTGTTGAAAAATTGTAAGTGCTGTTATAGAAAATTCTTTATTCTTGTCCCTGGCTCATGTGAGAGTTTACTTTTCAGCATCTTCTTAGGAGAAAACTCTTTGTGAAAATGGTGTCTTAAAGCAGTCTATTATTGAAAGCTACTTCACTAAAATGTAAAATATGAATATATTTTTACATCAACACAGGAAGTGAGTAAATAGGTGGTTTTCTTAGAAATGTTAGAAATGTGGACCCTAAATAAAGATTGCAGGAAGACAAATTAAACAGGGGAATTGTGACAGTAAACTTAACCTAAATCTCACTATGGCAAGTTGTCTTGTTTCAGAGTAATAGATCGCAATTTCCTATGTCTCCCATCCTTCTTGTGATGAGAATCTGATCCTCTCCCATTGATGGATGAGCTCTGTATTTCCTCTTCTTCATTCCAGTTAGGCTTAGGACTATGGTGGAAAGGGAATGCATGTGACTAGGGCTACAGGGAAGTAGACCTCCTGTCTGATTCTTCTGAGATGCTCATTCTTAGAAACCAGTCACCATGAGGTGAACATGCTCAAGACCCTTGTAAAGGGGCCATATGGACAGGCATGCAGTCTCCAGGCATGCAGCACCATCTGAACTCCCGGCTGATGCCAGCACCGACTTGGCAGCCTTTCCAGTGAGCCATCAGCAGTAGAGTCCTGAGCCCCAGCTAATGCTGTGTGAAGCAGAGGCTGTCTGTCTTCATTGATATTTGGAGATAGATGACCAAAGTAGATGATGGTTGTAGTTTTAAGTCAGTAAATCTTGAGGTGGTTTGTTACACAGCAGTGGATAACCAATTCACTCATTTTTTCCATGTTTATAAAAAATCAGTTATGTTAGATAATTTTCTCTACTTCTAAGTCTTATGATTCTGTGTAGCCTGGAGTGAATTAAAAAAAAAAAAAAGCAACTTATTGAGATTTACTCACATACCATGCTGTTCCCTTCTTTATGTGGTTTCATTATATTCACAGTCACTCCAGGAAACTACTATTATACTTTCTGCTTCTGTAGATTTTCTTATTCTGATTGTTTCATGTAAATGGAGTTAGAAATATATGGTCTTTTGTAGAGGGCTTCTATTGATTATCATAATATTTCAGGTTTCATTCATGTTGTAGCATGCATCAGGATTTCATTACTTTTTACTGCCAAATAATCCATTGTATGGATATACCTCATTTCATTTATGCAGTCATTCATTGATGGCCATTTGGGTTGTGTTTACTTGTCTATTTGGAATAGTGTCGCTAGGAATATTTGTGTACAAGTTTGTGTGGACGTATGTTTTTATTTCCCTTGGGTACATACCTAGGAGTGGAAATGCTGGGCCACATGACAACACTAGATTAACATTCTGAACTGCCAGGCTGTTTCTGTATTTTATGAGGATTACAGTTTCTTACATCCTTGCTAACACTTGATATTTTCTGACTTTTTTGACTATATGCAGAATAGTGAGCTAACACTGAAATGAACTGCTAGACCAGAGCCTAAGGACATCAAAAAAAAAATTCAATGGAAGAACAACGATGCATTTTAAAATATGTAAATATTACATTAAAAAATATTAGCCATATATTTAGTCAGTAGACAAAATAAGTTCCCAAACATGAGTCGTGGCAGCATACCCACGCCTGTGAAGAATATAGAAGCCAAGTTCCATGTGTTGCAGGTGGGAAAACCAATGATGTTTGACTTGCAAACTGTGGGTGGTGGGGTGAGACAGGAAGGGGGGCTGTAGGAGCTGTCTTCAAACATGGTTATGCAAAAGAAGAACCAAACTTTTGTTCAATAACTGTTGTACAACTGAGAAGAGCATTAGGATAAAGGGTCAAAATTTAGGAGAAGCAGGTGTCAGTTTTGTGTCAGATATGAATCTTGGTTACAAATTTGAGGAATTTTAAGCTGAAAGGAATAACTCAAAGATTTAGGTAGGCCCCCATATCTTTGGAAGGAACAAATAGGTTTGGGGTTTACATTGCAAGTGACAATGGCAAGTTTTACTGTAGATCTGCCTTGGGGATGTGTTGAAAAGGTAAACTTTTTTTTTTAATGGAAAAAATGTTGTCAATGATGCCAGCAAATGACAAATTTAGGGAAGTACTCTCAAGTGCTGCCAGTTCCTGCTGTCTCTTCGGGAAATTCGCTGACAAGCAGTAATCAGTGACAGACCTTTTGACCAGTGGGTGGCAGCACACAGATGTGCCATAGCTTGTCAGTAAATGTGCTAAGATGCAATTCTTTTTAGCCCCGGGTGTGGCTGGGTAAGCTCTTTGCACTGGCTTCATCCATTGCATTGCATAGTGTGCTCAAAATATATTTTCTAATTACCATATGAAACTAGGATAGGATACTAGGATATGAAAAAAGTTGGAAAGGATCTCTGAGATATATACATATATACGTATATGTGTATATATACACGTATATATGTATATACGTATATATGTATATACACACACACCCACACACATATATAAGTATATCAGAGCTACCCACAAATTCAGAGAGAGAAGTAGTGAAGTCCTAGCTGTTAGAATTAAGCAAGGAGAATCTGAATGAATATCTGTGAGGAACTTAAATTAGAAGATTTAAGTAAATGAGCTAAGGACTTCTCCAAATCGTAGATATTGTTAAACACTGACATATAACTTGTTAGTAAAATCTACTTATTAGTATTTCATCACTAAGGATAAATATTGCAAATTATCTTTTAATATGGACAACATTTAAATACAGTTTTGTTGTCGTTGTTCCTGCTAAGAATCTTTCCTCTGTGGTCTGAGATATTCATACTTTGTAAATATGTAGTATCTAACAACAGACAATTTATTATGTGGCATTAGAAACCATTGTCTCCAGTACAAGTCTGGGTCAAGACTTGAGGTAGGACATCTGATTACCTTTGTTAATTAGGGGGAAAGTCACTCAATACTACTGGGCTGTAATCTATTTTAAGAATCAGTTCAATTTTCATGACTTCTGCCATGACACAGAGTGAGATACATGACACGGGCTTCTGAAGGAGAGGTATGCCATCTTGTTTTAAGGATTTATTCATAAGTGGCCATGGAGTGTGGGCTAATATTCTGCATGATGGAAAAAGTGATGCATTTGGCATCAGTAGACTTACTTCAGATTCCTCCAGCATTTTCTTACTGAATGGCCTCAGTTAAGTTATGTAACATTTCTGAAATTGATTTTAATTCTCTGGTAAAATGAAGACGATTAGATCTCAGTGTTGTGATGGAATGTATGTATATAATAACACATATTTTACAAACACATATTAGTTTATTAAGATGCCCATGGAAATCTATGCTCCCTAGTCGGTATCAGCTTAACGAATCACTCTTTGCCATCTCTCGTAGACAATTAGACAGTGAAGAATATGCAGTCTCAAGCTTAGGATTAAATCAGGAAATCCAGTGGTGAATCTGAAGTTTCTTTCATCACTAAGGTAATTGGGAGAGAGGAGAGGATATTTGACAGAGAAAAAAAAATAATAAATTAGCTTTCAGAATTTTACTTATTTGCAGATTATTACATGAGATGGTCTATAAATACGCTGGAGAGAGAGTGCAGGAGGCGTTTCAAAGCTCCTTGATTACACTTCAGCATGTTACATTTCAGTGTTCTGGGAGGAGGTGTACATTTTTTCTTACTTTTCTTAATTATTTTTTTTGTAAAAAAAAAAAAAAAAAACGTGTTAGAACTCTTGATAATCGGGTCATTTTTGTTGCTGTGACTTAAAATCCTCTGGATCACAAGTGTGTTTGCAAGTCCCAGCACCTGCCAGTGTCTGATATCAAGAAGGCTTCGGGGAAATCAAAGAGAACCAAGTTGTGTTGCTCATCTTGGTCAGCACATCGAATAGTTATTATACGTGAATGAAGAAGGAGATATTTCCTACAGAAGCAGGAGCTCAGAGCCAGAGGTGATCAGTAGACCATGAGGTTCTAGGGTTTCCAGAAATCTTGGACGAATCGAAATTCTCACAAAACGTGGGGTAGGAGACTCTAGGTAGTCCTTATTAAATCTCAAGAATGTTAGCCACTATTTGAATTAGGTTGTGCAAAGTGCCCCTGTGTCCCTTTGAGACATCTTCCTTCTTTTGAATTCAATAGAAAGGGCGTCATAGTGCCTGGAATATGGAAGCTGCTCTTTGCATAGTAGCTACAAATACAAATGTTGAAATTATTTTATTAATTGATAATGAGTAACAGTAGTAATAAATTTCAAACTTAACCACTGAGATTGAATTGAATGTGTGAAATTCACTTCAGGAGTCCTGATATTTTATTGCCATTGGGCTATTTAATGGAAGTAAATAAATCTGTCTATTTTATTTAAATTGTTGGAATATATTCAAGAAGGTATTGATAGCGTTAATAGTGAGTGATATGGTTTGGCTGTGTCCCCACCCAAATCTCACCTTGAATTGTAATAATCCCCACGTGTCAAGAGTGAGGCCAGGTGGAGATAACTGAATCATGGGGGCAGTTTCCCCCATACTGTTCCCGTGGTAGTGAATAAGTCTCACGAGATTTGATGGCTTTATAAATGGAAATTCCCCAGCACAAGCTCTCTTTTGCCTGCCCCCATGTAAGGCGTGGCTTTCCTTCTCCTTTGCCTTCTGCTATGATTGTGAGGCCTCCTTAGCCATGCAGAATTGTGGGTCCATTAAACCTCTTTCCTTTATAAATTACTCAGTCTTAAGTACATCTTTTTTTTAAAATTTTTATTTTATTTTATTTTTTTATTTACAGTCTCTTGCTCTGTCACCCAGGCTGGAGTGCAGTGGCGCGAGCTCAGCTCACTGCAACCTCTGCCTCCAGGGTTCTAGCAATTCTTCTACCTCAGCCTCCCAAGTAGCTGGGATTACAGTTGCCTGCCATCATGCCTGGCAAAAAA
>NW_012116566.1:3747056-3798359 GCF_000951035.1 Colobus angolensis palliatus
GTGGCACATACCTGCAGTCTCAGCTACTCGGGAGGCTGAGGCAGGAGAATCGCTTGAACCCAGGAGGCAGAGGTTGCAGTGAGCCAAGATTGTACCACTGCACTCCAGCCTGGTGACAGAGTGAGACTCCATCTCAAAACACAAAAAACAAAACAAACAAAAAAAACACAAAAATTAACTGGGCATGGTGGTGGGCACCTGTAATCCCAGCTACTTAGGAGGCTGAGACAGGAGAATTGCTTGAACATTGGTGGAGGAGGTTGTCGTAAGCTGAGATCGCACCACTGCACTCCAGCCTCGGTGACAGAGCAAGACTCCATCTCAAAAATAAATAAATAAATAAATAAATATAAATAAATAAATAAATAAAGTAGTACTTTCCAATTTCTTAACTGATGGGATTCAATTTTAGGTTAAATGAATGAATGAATGATTAAATAAATAACAACTGTAGAAATTGAATATATAGAGAAAATAAGTAAATGAAATTTAATATATTTAGGTAGATTCAAGGGTTGCAAGGCTGTGATGTGAATATTTCAATAGCAATAATACCTCGCATTTAATTTTAAAAGAATTTAACCCAATTAAAAATAATCTCTCTTATTCATAGTAATGCTATCTGGACACATGCTTGAATTTGACCTTTTTGATAACATACACACAAATAAATGAATGAGAAGTTACAGTTATCCTTTGTTAACTTCCCTCATTTATTTTATTATTTAAACTAATTAGTTAAGTGTATACCTAAATTGCTATTTTTTGTTGTTGGGTTTACCTTTTTCAAGAAACATTACGACTTGACAATGATGTAGTATCACATCAGGCCTGGCATAAAGGAATCTGGAAGTTACTATGGGAAACCACTTATGGGTGGCTGTCAAGCTTGCCCTAATTGCTCACTTTGTGGATGGTCCAGATACCCCATGCTCATACTGGTCGTAGAGGGTTGGTGGCCCCACCGTGGTTACTTGGACAGATGCGGACACGTCAGTGCATTTTTCTGAGTCCTTTCATCCCAGCATTATTATGTATTGAACGAAGTCTGCTTGTCTATGATAGAAAGTTTGGATAATTGGAGGCCTTGTTTTCTGCTCTGTGAAGAAAGCTGGAATGCTTGCTTGTTCAGCTTCTTGGATTCAGTGAGAGATCCCAGTATTCTTCCAATAAATTGTTTTTTGTTGTTGTTGGATTTTGTTTTTTGTCATTTTCATTTTTTTTTTTTTTTTGGTTTGCTTAAACTAGCTCAAATTGACCTTCTGTCACGACCAAATGAATTCTAACTAAATAATGTATTTGGGACTGGGATGGGTAATCTCTTTATAGGCAGGCCCATAACATTTCCATTTCTATCTTAAGACATTTGTAAGATGCCTTTAAGAAGCTATGCATGAATTGAAGCATTCTAGAATATTGGCTCCTGGCAAGGCCTCCCAGAACTTTTTTCCCAGAAAAGAGTAGGAAAGGTAAATCTACTTGTCACATGTATCTGTTATTTGGACAACGTTCTGGAGATGTTTTAAGGATCTTTTCCTTTCTTGAAAAGGCTTGACTAATAGGAGAGTTTTGGAGTTAACAGTTAAGTCAGTTACTGGAGAACACATTGAAAAATTCATCAGTATGTGCCCATCTGGATTCACTAAAAAGGAACGGTTACAAACTGCCTTGTTTTGTGTTTGTGTGTTTTCCTTTATTTTTTTCCCCAACAGATTACTATACAGATAAAGCAGTGACAACCTGAAGATGTAATGCTTCATGATTTCAATAAAGCATTTGGCAGTCTCTTGTGATATTCTTGTGTAAAAATGAGTGAATGAGGAGTTCATGCTTGATAGTGTCATTCACATCTGCTCTGGCTGTGGAACTAAACTTGCCCAGAGAGTGTTGGATATTAAATTGGGGCATTTATTGTCCCCAGTCACTCTGTCTGGTAACTTAGGGCCATGAAGAAAAATTTACTCTAAGACAGACACCCTATCTCTCAAAAGCTTAAGGTATTTTATTTGTACATAACTATTATTGCTTCTCTTGCTAATAATCATAAACATAATAGCTAATAATAATGTGTCATAGTACACATACATTTTCATTCTTTACCTTCCTGAATTTTTTTTTTTTTTTTTTTGATGGAATCTCTGTCTGTCACCCAGGCTGGAGTGCAGTGCTGCGATCTGGGCTCACTGCAAGCTCCGTCTCCCAGGTTCACGCCATTCTCCTGCGTCAGCCTCCTGAGTAGCTGGGACTACAGGTGCCCGCCACCGCGCCCAGCTAATTTTTTGGTATTTTTAGTAGAGATGGGGTTTCACTGTGTTAGCCAGGATGGTCTCGATCTCCTGACCTCGTGATCCGCCCGCCTTGGCCTCCCAAAGTGCTGGGATTACATGCGTGAACCACCGTGCCAGGCCCCCGAATTCTTATAATTTACATATAAGGAAGATTGTATCATCTCCAAGTTAAAATGAAGATGAGGCTAAGAGAGATTTCACAACCTACTCTGGATCACATACTATTAAATGTGAGAATGGCATTCAAACCTAAATTTTCCTACCTTTCAAGTGGGCTTGCTTCTAGCTGCTCTGTAAATGCATGTAAATGAAGGCAAACAGTGTTATTCTCTGCAACTTTACCTGAGTAAGGTATTAAGAGAGGAAGAAAGAAACGCATGCAGTAATCTTTAGAAAAATATGGAGCTGGTCGTAAAAGAAAATATGTCATTATCCCTAGGAAAATAAAAACATTTAAAGATTTGTTGAGACATTTGTTTTGCTGTCTGGAAGGCCAGCTCCAGCCAGTTTTTGATGGGATTTCCCTTTTTTCATTTTCCAATGTGAGCGCCACAGGAGGACTCCTCCCATCAAATCCATTCGCTATGTTTCAGAAGCAATCACAAGGCATATCTTCCACTTTCTCTTTAAAAATAAATGAAGTCATCACTCACAGCAAATATATACTCCCTGTGTAACAAAGTTAAATATAGAATGTAATTTACAGTTAAGCTAATATTGAACTTGCTGTCGAGGCTACAGTCTTGTTAGGGACCTGCCATACTTGAATGGAGTGCTTAGAGTCCCTCCCCCATGCTGTCCCCAGTGTCTATGCCATACTTCCAGATGAACAGTAGGTCCAGAAGCCTTGATCACTAAAGATGTCAAGTGTAGATTGTGTTAATGAATGTTTCAAACCATTTATTTTAGTCTTCAAATCCATCACATTTTTCATTGCAAGTTGCACCCTAAGAAAGTTGCAGAATTAAGGCTCTGTGTTACATTTTATTTCTCTGTATTGAAATGGAGCTGATATTTAAATATTCTAATGATATCCAGGTTGTTACAGAAGTCTTATCCTCATGATGAAAATACTAGGAGAAAAACTGTCGTGTGTGTGTGTGTGTGTGTGTGTGTGTGTGTGTACATATATTCTATTTTTTGTTTGTTTTGTTTTTGAGACGGAGTCTTGCTCTGTCACCCAGACTGGAGTGCAGTGACACGGCACGATCTTGGCTCACTGCAACCTCTGCCTCCTGGGTTCAAGCAATTCTCCTCCCTCAGCCTCCTGAGTAGCTGGGATTATAGGCACGCGCCACTGTGCCTGGCTAATTTTTATATATTTATTAGAGACGGGGTTTTACCATGTTGATCAGGCTGGTCACAGACTTCTGACCTCGTGATCCGCCTGCCTCGGCCACCCAAAGTGCTGAGATTACAGGCGTGAGCCACTGTGCCCGGCCTACATATTGTATTTCTAACATAGATAGGTGCTAATAGTCTCCACAGAGAACAGTTTTTAAATTCAGCCCTTATAACAATAGTAATATTAACAACAAAAACAAATGCTATTTGTGAAATCACCCATTCACATTGATTTCTCTCATCCCAAAATAAGAAATAAATTGCTGACAGTATTTACTGTTTCTGTCTGGTCATAGTCAATATAAGGGAGAGGAATATCCTATGTTCTCATTTCTTCTTCCTTCTCCCCAATTTGCAGCACCGTGTACATACCATTTTTGCAGGAATGGGGCTGTAACATTATTTTATTTATCTTTAGCCTGACCCCTAGGATACTATGAATGACTGTATTATCAAAAAATGCCTCTGCTTTCCTGTGCTGCTGTTGAATATCATTTCCCCATTTTCATTATGGTGTATGCTTAATCAAAAAATAATCTTATAGAAACTTATCTTCTCCAACTGGTATATTTAGTTCTAATTTAAACTTATTTTAAGCTATGAAGTATGCTAACTGTGGGAAGTTACTAAACTGATTTCTGGATGAATGATTCTTTTGTTTTATTTTACCCTTTTTTTTTAAATGTGTAAAAACAATCCTTGCGCCCACCAATTTACAAAAATATTACTTCAGTTATACCTATTTAATCAGCATCGTTGGAAAAATGAGTTTCGAATGAAAGAATTTAGAGTTTGAACTTTACAAGTACTTTAATATTTCTATTGAAATTGTCTTTATACAATTATTTTTATTTTAACATTGCTGTATGCCCTTCAGTGAATAAAGAGCAGAACACTACAAACATTTCAGCATTTTCTTGATGTCTCAGTGTCGTTAGTAGGAATACTACATTTCATCCATAGTGACAGAAGCAAGGACTGTGAACCTTCAGAGAGACAGGCCTGTATCCTAAGAAAGTAGCTGAGAGTTACTTTGTTGAAAATATTTCTGAAAACTCTTTAAAAATCAGCCACCACTTTGCCATTAAAAAAATGTAACGAAAGCGTTTATCTGTGTCAGCTCAGAGACCCTGCAACTTTCAGAAGTAGTCTCTGTGGAATAAAAGGTCAAAGCCTTTTTCTCCCTGTTGATTTAATAGAAGTAGTAGTTTGTATGTGTCTAGTTCTTTACAGTTTACTGACTGGTTCTGCAAACATTGATTTGACCTTGCCCTACATGATGGAGCTGGCTGGGGACATTTAGCTCTCACTTCACAGGCAAAGAAATTCAGAAAGCAAAGATCTTAAGTCTTTTACCCAACATTACACAAACTATAAACTCCCAATCCAAGACTAGAAGTCATTGTTTGAACTCCTAGTAATAATAATGTTAACTAATTATCATTGAGGACTTACTGTGATCCAGGCATCGTGCCTCACACACATTATCTTATTAATTTGCCCACCTACCAGAATCATATACAATTCCCAGCCCATCTGAAAGATGAGGAAACTGAGGCTTAATGGGATAAGTTAGCATACTTAAGGCCATGTGGCTAGTATGTGACAGAGTATGAATGACCAAGGTGTGAAGGTTATCCACAGATGAAACTATACTTCATTTTAACAATAACCAGCAGTGTTGTAAATATATTTTATTACATTATTTAACCTCCCTGTGCTTCAGTTTTATCTGTTAAAGTCAAGTTAATAATATTATTTATCTCACAGAATTGTAAGAATTTCAAAGTTAATATATCTAAAGAGCTTAAAACAGTGCATAACATGTAGTAATAACAAAATAACCATTAGCTATTACTTTTTTGTGACATTAGCATTAGAATATCTGCTTGATTTTTTAATATAAAAGACAATAGTGAAACCTGAATGTACATTTCTATATGTAAGTGGCATGTAATGAGCATGCCTTACATGTTAAAATTAGGGCTATGCTGATTAAATATATATTTAAAAATGCTATCAAATTAGGCCAGTTGGCCAGGCTCAGTGGCTCATGCCTGTAATCCTAGCACTTTGGGAGGTCAAGGCAGGTGCGTCATCTGAGGTCAGGAGTTCCAAGACTAGCCCAGCCAACATGATGAAACCCCATCTCTGCTAAAAATACAAAAATTAGCCTGGTGTGGTGGCACATTGCCTGTAATACCAGCTACTCCAGAGATTGAGGCAGGAGAATCACTGGAACCCAGGAAGCAGAGGTTGCAGTGAGCCAAGATCATGTCAGTCTGGGTGACAGAGTGAAACTTCCTCTCCAAAAAAAAAAAAAAAATTGGCCAATCATTGATAAGAAGAATGGGAATCTCAGTGATTTCCCTTTGATAATTAAAGTCAATAAGAAACACATTGGAAGGAAATTAAATGTATTATCTGTACAAATGGTGTGGAGTGACGAGGGTTTAAAACTTGTTTTTCGTATGTTTAAACTGAGTAGGCAAAGGATCAGATTGCATGGTATTTTGTTTTGCTATGACAAAGAATAAAAGAGACATATAGGAAAAACTCTGATGCACGTAGCAAACTCAGCCCTAACCTCCCTTCCGCTGAAAATGCCACTGTAGTGGTACACCGCCTGGACCTTCAGCTGTAACTGCTGGGAAAGGCAACAGGCTGAGGCATTTAGGGAAAAGACAGAGATGTAGAGTTAAAGTTCGTGTTTGTTTTTCATCAGTTCCTGTTTCCTAGATCTACCTTCAAGGATTTCTGCTAATAAGCCAATGAAGGAGAAAACGTAGACATTCTTCAAGCTGTGTTTGCTGTATCTGAGATCAGTTTTCTTTCTTTCTTCTTCTTCTTTTTTTTGAGACAGAGTCTTGCTTTTTGGCCCAGGTTGGAGTGCAGTGGTGTGCTCTCAGCTCACTGCAACCTCTGCCTCCTGGGTTCAAGCGATTCATCTGCCTCAGCCTCCTGAGTATCTGGGACTACAGGTGTGTGCCAGCATGCCCAGCTAATTTTTGTATTTTTAGTAGAGACAGATTTCACCATGTTGGCCAGAATGATCTTGATCTCTTGACCTCTTGATCCGCCCGCCTCAGCCTCCCAAAGTGCTGGGATTACAAGCATGAGCCAGGGCACCTGGCCAGACTGGAGGATTTCTTAAACCATCACCTGATTTAGGAGATGGAGACAAAGGGAAGCAGTCAAAATCCAAATAAATTGTTCTTGGCTCCTTAAAAGCCGAGGAAGGAACAATCATCTTTCCTTTGCCTGCCCTTCTCTTGGGATGCATAGTCATCTCTAACAGGTATTAGAGTTATCTGCGGTCTCCTCTCCCTCACTACATTGAAATGTCTCTGTGGGTTTAAGTTAATCTCTTATAATACAAATGTTTTTATATACCATATGTCACAGAATACATATCATTCATGGATCTTAAATGGAACACTAAAGGCATTTTTCTAAATAACTATTAATTATTAATATATAAATATGCTTTTTTGTACTATACTTAATTTTATTAAATGAACATGATTTCTGTTTTTAAAATGTACTTAAAGGACAATTTCACTGTATGATAATTTAGCTGAGAAAACATTAGTTCAATATTAAAGTAACGTTCTGTACAAAATCTCTCCATAGTAAAAGGAGTCCAACCTTGTACTTACTGACAGCGTCATTTGCATTTGTTTTAAGGCTTCTGAATACTTTGTCTACATTTTTTAAATGATGGAAGCAGTTCTCTCTGCACTGTTCTTTTTGCTTTCTGTACAATTGTTAACTTTTTACATTGTTTTTGCAGGTCATGCTGTATTCTTAGCAAGCAGAAAAAAAATAACTCAAAAGTGTTTGGGATTATTGTGTACAATTTTATAATGCAGTTTAGTTCATCATCTTATTTTATCTGACATTTTGACAAGTGCCTTAACAGATCCAAGAAGAGATACTTCTACGTGATTAAATTATTTGAGGAAACACACCCATGTCACAGTGTAGTTGAGAGTTTTTCTAGAGTCAATGGTCATTGAATAAGAGATCATTCACACTGCTGTGTAACTGGGCCCTGGAGTTAACTCTAGCTGGTGATGCTCCTAACGAATAGCAGCTATGGAAGACTTTCATCTTGGAAATCTTGACCAGATACTGCCCACTGGCCGAGTGAAACTGCCTTCTTCTTTTCTGGCTTTTGCTGTAAAAAATGGGAGAGCTGATTTTATCTTCCCAGCCTCTTCTGTAGCCGGGTGTGTCACAAGGCATAGCTCTGACACATAAAAGCAGAAACCTACTGTGTTTTTTGAAACAGTTCTTGCTTTCTTGGGAACCGTCGACACACTGCCATTCTTCAATCTTATAGGACACCTGGTTTTCACTTTCTTGTCGTGGTAGATTCCCTGGTAAGAAAGTTCATAATCAAAAAACTAATTACTGATGCATGTGACGATTTGTGCGAATCTCAAAGGCACTATGTTAGGTGAAAGGAGACAGATGCAAGAGGCTATGTGTGATTCTACTTATGTGATATCTACAAAGACATAACTGGAGACAGATCCCATCGGTGGATACCTGCAGGTGAGGGGAGGGGACTGACAACAAAGGGAAGGAGGGTACTCTTCAGGGTGATGAAACATTCTGTATCTTGATTTTGTGGTGCTTACCCTGCCTTCAATGTGGCCTGATGCCTGGGACTGCAACGGAGCTCATGGCCCTGAGTCGACAAACAACACTCCCAGGCTGGGGAAGCATCCGGAATGATGGGGCCTGTGTCTTCGTAATACTTGAGCCACACTGTGGAAGGCCTGCCCTAGACAATCCCAGACTCGCCAAGCAAGAAAAATAAACTTGTATATTTAAGACATTGTTATTCAGGTTGTGCAAATGGATACATCCTAGCAGATTAGTATCCTGTAAATAAAAGACTTGTTACTAGTGTTATTATAATTCTTAGAACTACTCCGATCTCTCCAGTATCTAGAGATAACCATGATTAAACCCTTAAAGAAAGGTTTCATCTTTTCTTACTTAAAGCTTTTCACTTTACGAGATTTCTTAGCCCCCTTTGGTAATGTTCAATTGCTTTTTTCCTTAGTAAACTGATGCACATTATATATTATAGTAAAAATTAAAATTCATTATTCTCCAATTGGTATTGTTACATTTTACCACTGATAAATCTATTTACCTATTAAGTTTAAAAAAAATCATCTTTATAGCCAGGTGTGGTGGCATGCACCTGTAGTCCCAGCTAGTTGGGAAGCTGAAGTGGGAGGTTTGCTTGAGCCTGGGATGGGGAAGGTGTAGTGAGCCAAGAACGCACCACTGAGCTCCAACCTGAGTGACAGAGTGAGACCCTATCTCAAAAAAAAAAAAAAAAATCATCTTTAAAACATATTTTTAATCATCAATATATTTCTTCTGAATATATGTGAGTAACTCATTTTTAATCATCAGTATATTCCTTCTCAATATATGTGAGTTACCACTTAGCATAATAGCTAATGACCTACAATCAGCAAAATGCAGACATTTGGGAGTGGAAAGTTCTAGAAATATTTAACTTTGTCTCTGAAGATGTAGAAATGGAGGCTCCAAGAGATTCATTAGAGTCATGCAGTGAGAGCTGTCTACAGTAATGATGTTTGAAGACCTTGAGGCTTTTCCGAAGCTTTTCTTCTTTTGTTTTTAAACAGACTTTGTAATCGCAAATAGTTGTGTGTCTAAAATACTGGCTTACAAAAGTGATTTCATAACAGAGAGAGTAGGAGAAAGATACTGTATTTTTTTATTTATATTTTGGTTTACTCTAAAAAACAGTTGAAAATTTAGCATTTAGTATGTACTGTGGCATTTGCGTGTCCTGTGTTCCTGGTTTTGGGGATTTTGGACTATCACTCATCGCCTATTGTAGTTTCTCCTGTGGTATCTTCTTGGACTATAGAGACTGGAAAGGAAAAATATGTTTTCCAGACTCCTTTTCATTTAGGGTCCTGAATTTGTTTAAGGTCTTACCACTTGGATTACTTGCATGAGAAAAAGAAGGTGGAAGTGAGATGCAGGTCATCATTCTGCCTCCGCATGGAGACAACGGGTATGTTCTGTAGAAGAGTCGTTAGGTCTGTGTGCATGAGAGGAGGACGGGACTGGCAGGCCGGCTCTGTTTCTGCAGTCACACCTTGTCAAACGTCGTGGTTATGGGACACCTAGTTCTCACTTCCTTATTTTAGTAGCTTCCCTGGTAAGAAAGTTCATCAACAAAAGAAAACTAATTACTGATACATGTAACAATTTGTGCAAATCTCAGAAGCACTGTGTTTCTGCAGTCACACATTGTCAGAAGTCATAGTTATGGGACACCTAGTTCTCACTTTCTTATTTTAATAGCTTTCCTGGTAGGAAAGTTCATCATCAAAACACCTAATTACTGATACATACAACAATGTGTGCAAATCTCAGAAACCCTATGTTAAGTGAAAGGAGACTAACACAAGAGACTGTGTATGATTCTACTGATGTGATATTCACAAAAAGACGTAGCTGTAGACAATCCTATCAGTGGATGCCTGTGGACCAGGGCAGGTGGCTGACAAGTAAGGGAGATAGAGTACTCTTTAGTGTGATGAAGCACTCTGTATCTTGAGTTGGTGGTGCTTACCTGCCTGTATACGTTTGCCAAAATGTGTTAAACTTTATACCTAAGAAGGGTAAATTTTACTGAATGTAAGTTTTCCTACAATAAACTTGACTTTCAAAAAATATTTGGAAAGCACAGATGTTGAGAAGGCCTCATCCCTATACCCTGCTCTGCCCATATTTTACCACCATGATTCAGCGATCACACCAGTGAAAATGGTGTCAGAGTTTTGCTTTTGTTTTGTCTTTAGCCTAAGAAAGCACACATTTATGAGTTCAGTTTCTGCGAGTCAGATGTCCAGGCACAGATTAGCTGGACCCCTTGCTCAGGACCTCACACAACTGCAATTAGGGGTTGGCTGGGTTGGGTTTGTGTTGAAGGCTCTGCTGGAAAAGAATTTGCTTCCACCTTCACTCAGGCTGTTGGCAGAATTCGTTCAGACCTCCAGGTCTGAGGGCCTGGGCTACTGTCCGGCTCAAGGCTGGAAGCTACTCTCAGTTCCTAGAGGCTACCTGTGGTCCTTAAAGATTACTCAGAATTCCTAGCCATGTGGAATTTCCTAGTACAGCTGCTGCTTCCTCTAGCCAGCCAGGGGAGCCTCTAGAGTGAGTCTGTTTCCAAGACAAAGTCTACATAATGGCATGTGTATATAGTGGAGTATAATCATAGGTATGACATCCCATCACTATGCCATATTCTTTTGATTAGGAGCAAGTCATTAGTCCTATCCACACTCAAGATGTGGGGGACTGCATAAAGGTGTGGACACTCTAAAGTTGTTCACCACAGAGTCAAGGGGAAGATAAAAGGGATAGAAGACAAAGGATCAAGGTTCAAGTCTGACAGCATTACTTCCCTGAAGGGATGTTCACTGTCTTCAGAGGCTAAGCTCAACTCAGCTCTTTTTTCAAAATGATATTTCAAGAGAATTAAAATGTTCCTATATGAATAAAACAAAGAGTAGAAGCATTACATGAACCCCTCTCTCACTACTCAGATATATACTATTTACATTTTCAGATGTCTCATCCCAGGTATCATTTTATTTATATGCCCACATACACATATTTTCATGTAAGTAGGATCTGGCTTTATATACTGTTTTGCAGTTTATTGAATTATTTCTATCATCTGCCTTTTGCTTTTTCCACTTGTATTACTTTAGCCTTTTCTCTTTCTAATAATTATTCTCAAGTGTGGTCCATGATTTGCTCAGGAATGGAGTTGGGTGGGAGAAGAATTCTGGCTGGCATACTGCTCAGATACATTCTGTTTCTCCATACACAACGTGTAGCTTCCTTTGGGTTGGAGGCACATCTTCAAGCAGAGGAGCTGATCATCCTGGCAGAAGATCATTGTGGTATTTGTCCTGTTCAGGCATTTGGTTGGCTATTTGGAGATGACTTATGCCTGCACCACTGACAGATGTCAGCTCTTCAAAAGCTTGTGGCTATTTTTTCTTTCCCTTTTGGATTTATCTTCAGATAGTTTCCCTAATTTAATTGTCAGAAAATGAATCATTTTGAGCTGAGATGCTCAAGAGTCTCTCATTTAATTCCAGCAAAATCTGCCTTCTGCTTGAGCTCTGGAGAGAAACACATTGGCTTTGGGTGTCCTTAGTTTTATTTCACTATGTTTGCATTTGTATTGTAGATATTTTCCATTTTTATTACATGTGATTGTGTTGTTTTCCTCCATTGCAGTGGGTTTCAGGGAAGGGAGCCAAGTAAATATGCTTTAGGTAGGCAGCGTTTTCCTTTTTCGTAACTCTGAGCCACGACTAAAGTGTGACAGCTATATCCTAATTGGGCTGGACATAGGGCCTCCAAAGGAACAAGCTGAAGACAAATTCAGTTAGAGGTGGGCTTAAGTACATTTCTCTTATTTTGGGTTAAAGGTTAGGATGCGTCCATTAGAGGAGCCCTCTGGGACCAACACAGTCCGTTCCGAACCTAAGTGGCCTCCACTAATGTTTGCTAGAACATCCTCTGGAAACTGGAACTTGAGCTGTATCCCTGATGCTCAGAACTTGGGTCCAGGATCCCTCTCTGTGACTGAGGTGCTTTCAACATTCTACCAGGTGGCAGCTGAGAGGCACTCACTCATGTTTTCATCAGGCCTCTGTTAAAGTGAACCATCTGCTACTCTCTGTCATCTGTTTCTTGACCGAAGTGAAAAATGGTATGTGTTACTTCAGCTCTCATTAGGTAGGCATCTGTATTCTGAGGAGTCTTCTTAATTAGTCTTTCTGTAGTGAATGTCAGCCAAGGCCATGCATTGGATTGTTCTGAAGTCTGAGCTGTCTTCACACCTTTGCAGGTAGTATTCTGAGGTCAGACCTGAACAAGATTGATGGGATGAGCACTGTTGAGGCTTCTTAGATAATTAATTTCAAATGAGTTTGACTACATCTAGGCTTCTTCTAGTCATTGCTATTAAAACAGCATGTTCAAATTTTTGATAAAAAATCATTTCCTTTCTTTTTCCCTATCCTCTGAATGAAAGATGAAAAAAATTGTAGCGTGCTTTGAGATGAGGATTCCAGTACACATATTGTTAAGACACTCTATATGCTCGTTTAAGATTCCTTGAGAATCCCTCAGGAAAAGATACTTCCTTTAATTTTCTTCCTCCAGGATAATATTCCTTTGCACCTTCTTAACTATTTTAGTTACTAATTGATTCTGATTAGAGATATGGGGGTCTGATCAAATTATATTTTGTATCTTTATTCCAAAATCTAATTCTTTGGCAAATAAGTATCCAGATAAGTAATTCAAATTCACCCTTTTAAAAAATCCGTTCTATGAGACCCACAAGACTGAAAGCCATCTGTGTATTTACTAAATATAGTAATCCTGTGAAATTGTCTGCTCCCTGAGGGCAGAGACAATATTTTATTCCACTCTAAATCCTGCAATAACTAAAGAAGTACCTTGAACATAGCATTTGCTGAATAAATGTTAGAAAGTTAAGATCTTTTACATATTATACTTGCTGTTGGCAGAAGGTGTAACTCTACAGCAGCAGTGGAGATTTGTCTGTGTGGCTCTCCTCTCTGTGTTCCATTCTGACTGCAAAACCCAGGTAAAGGCAAGGCAAGACCCTGTTGCTTCCAGTAAACAACACGATTCAGGTACCATGCATGTATCCTGACTGTAAGAACACTGTTTTCCTGCTGGAATAATCCACCAAATAGACCAATCCACTATGGTGGTTGCTATCTCCTGATAGCATGTATCAACATATATCTGTAAACTAGATATATGTTTCATTTGGACAATATAAATTTTTAAAAATTATTTGCCAACTATATATTTTTAATTTTCTTTTGAAAATTTGAAAAATTGAAACACCATTCTTCTTGGAACGAATTGACTTCAGTTGAGTTGCTCTTAGCCTATTTAGATGGAGGCTGGAGACTCTAGCCAACTCTTAACCTAGCCAGCCCACTGCATTCATGTGTGTTACCTGCTTGATCCTGTAGGAATTTGCCTTGTGATCCCTGAATACTTCATCCTAGAATGTTTCTGTCTTGGTGTTCTCTCATTGCCATGTTTTGGGAGTAACACTAAAGCATCTGAGCATTGTGGATGTTGGTTAAGAGTTGACATGATCAGGTACTAAGCCTGTCCTCCAAATTAAGTAGGGAGCTTGGCTCTCTGATGCAGTTTGGGATCCCGGAAGTCAGGGTTGGTTTGCACCTACAGAGATTAGAGCAAGGAGAAATGGAAGAAAGCATCCCAGTCAAAGCAGAGCTCAGTCTCTGCGTAAGGACCTAAACCATGCTAACAACCTCTGTGTTTTTGAAGAATACCCAGGGGAAGCCCTCCAGATATGAAGGGATTAGCAGATAGCCAGAAAAGATTCTCCTCTTAGATTTCCACCCTAGGATCCAGTGTAGCAATCCTTGTCCTGGAGAGTGGCTTGGAGTCAGTGACTTGTAATTGTCTTTGCAATTCTGGGTAGAAGGAGAAAGAGAAGAGGGACAGTAGTAATTATAGATAGAAGCACTAATTGTTGTGGGAAAAAGAGAAGCAGAGCTGATCAAGGGGAATAACTAATACGAACATGTGACATCTTTTTGGCAGGAAATGCAATAAAACAAGAACTGTCTGAGTACCTCCTTCGTATATTCCATGTAACTATAGGGCAATAGATTGGGAAAACGAATATGTACATGTGGACTTGAAACTGCATTAAACAGTGTTCATCACAACAGAAAAATAAACTGGGAACTAAAATCAGATACTGGGACCTTGATAAGTGTATCAGCTGTGTCTTGCCACAGTATGCTATGTAATAAACAACCACAAACCCTCATGGTACACAAAAAGCATTTTTTTTGCTCACAGGACTGGGTGGTCAGCTCCATTCTGCTGATTTTGGCTGTGTGTGTCGAGGTTTCAACCAGATGTGATCTGGAGCAACTGGACCCCCTGGTTCTTTGTGCTGTGTTTCTTCCTGCAGTAGACCTGGTATTTTCTCAGAGCGATGGTTGAGGCATGAGGAAGAGGACAAACCCAACTGCACGAGTGCTTTCCAAGTCTTTGCTTGTGTCCTGCTTCCCATGATGAGTTATGTGGCTGAGTTTATGGACACAGTGGGAAGGCACTGCAGAATTCATTCTCTTTAAACTTTCGTTGACTCAAGCTGCTGAGATTTTTAGGTTGTTTTTACTGCAGCATAACTCAGCCTATCTGGAGTGATAAAAATCCTTAACTATTTTCTCAGCATCATTTTTTGTGTTCTAGCTAATATAAAAATTATACAAATAAGAAATTCATATATTTTATAAGACTTTTAACAGAAATGCTATATTTATACTACAGGGAGCTTATATTAAGGAGTATTCCATAATTCTTTCTTATTCTTTCTTATACTTATGTATGTATACATATGTTCTTTTGGGGTTTTCATACGTAGACTAGGTTATAGTAAATGAAGTGGGTAAAATTGTGTCCTCATACATATTCATCATATATAATGTAGAAAACTCATTAATAATTCTGTATTTCATAATTCTAGCAGTTTAACTCAGAATAAATACAAATGTCGAATGTTAGAAATTCTTTGAGCGGTCTGAATAATCACTTGGTCAAAGATGTCTATTGATTAAATTTGATATTATTATTAGGCTGTCAATTAAGTTCACTTTGGATTTATTTATACTTCATGCACATTTGTCCTGGGTATCCAGCAGACGGGTTGAAATGCAGCCATTATCTCTGACATCCGATGGAATTCTCTGCATGGAAGGTCCCTAGCTGATGGGGTAGTGCTAGGGTTTTCCTAGGGGGAGTTCCTCATGGGGTCTTAGGTCTTATTGAAGTAGCAATAGATACTCAGAAAGCCTGCTGTGTCCTCAAGTAAAGAGGAGAAATCTCCACCTGTGGCCCATGGTTTTGTTAAAAGTCTCCTTTCAGAATATTGACAATTTCTTTAGACATCATGAAAGACAATTATATACAGAATGGGTCTGAGGTAGTCACGGAATATTTAACCAAAGTGAGCATCTGTTTAATAAAATAACTGCCATGCGATTATATCTGATGCTACTCATGAAATAAAGATAATCATTTTTATAGTTAACCCAAATCAGCGCAGATTCTGTCTTCACCAATTTCCTAAGTATTCTTTCAACGTGACAGATTTGTATTGTAGCCCAAATCCTCAAATTTCAAGTAGATCGCATGCTTTTCAAAGGCTTTTCTCCCTCTTTAGTTCAGTTGTTCAATCAGATTCTTATTTCAAGGTCTTATCTCTTCTTTTCCTCAGCTACCTGGCGCTGTTACTTTTTTCAGAAATGTCTCGAGATCTGAGAGCATTCCATCTAAAATAGTCTTCTATTCAACTAGTGCTCTATTGACCGTAGGCTTCAGTGAGTGAATAGGTACAGACAAAAGGATGGCAGCCCAAGAGGATGACAGAGAATGCAACCGCACAGCACCGATGAAAAGAGCTCACAAATGTGCATCACCCCGAAGCACATTCTCACCATGGCTTATTCCCCAAGCATGCTGAATACAACCGAGCACGGCTTTGATTCTTTAAGTCATTGATCCCACAGCAAACTGTAAGCTCCTCAAGGTCGGGACACTCACCTTCAATAATTAAATCTTTGTTGTTGTTGTTGTTGTTTGTTTGTTTGCTGTTTGTTTTGAGATGGAGTCTCACTCTGTCACCCAGGCTGGAGCGCAGTTGCATGATTTTGGCTCACTGCAACCTCTGCCTCCTGGGTTCAAGCGATTCTCCTGCCTCAGCCTCCTCTGTTGCTGGGACTACGGTGCACCCCCATGCCCAGCTAATTTGGAGAGTTGGGCCACAGTGTTTTTGGAGGCTTCTGTTTATGTTCTTGTCCTTTAAATATTCCTTTCATCTGGGCCCTTTTCTCTGCAATTCACAATATTGGCGAGAAATATTATTTCTCCCTTGTTTTCACTTAAATGTTGAAAATTTGCAAAGGTCTGGCCCACTTCTCTCTTCAGTTATTTAGACTTTTTATTCAATTTCTCATCCCCCATGAGCAAATTGAACTCTGCACACCTATAAATTATCTTATTTCCCTGTTACCCACAATCCCTCTTTCTGTCATCCTCATTGAATCCTCAGGTGATTCAGTCATCCTCCCAGGTCCCAAGAAATAGGCCATTCCTACCTCCACTGCATTCATGCTTCTGTGATTCCACTCTCTCCGCTTTGTCTCCCCATGGACTCTTGGCCTCTGTCCTGAGTTGACCCAACCTATCTAACGACCAGGCAATGATTCTGAAATGTAAACCTGACCATTTGTCCCAGTGCTTAAAATTCTGACTGAGTGTGGCAAACCTGTTCTATAGCTACTTATTTGATAGAATTGACATGTGTAGTGACACTTTTTTTAAGTAACTCCTTTTAAAAGTATAAATAGATTAAATCTAACTCTGTGTGTGTGTGTACAAATGATATATATGTATATATATGATACATAGAGTTAACTAATACATAAATTATAACATATTTTAATATTTAATAATAGCACAAAATAGTATGGCATTAAGTAAAAGACAGAAAATATGCCTATTGATATTAATTATCCTTCAATTATTATAATATATATTTATAATTTAGAATAAATGATCAAATTTGTTTATAAATTATTTAAAGCTTTAGTTTTCCAAAAATCAGTCACCTGTTTAATGAATTGAACTGGACAGTTCTTACTTTAAACTTTGTTGTGATACTAGCCCCATTGCTTTCATAACATTTCAAATGAAATTAAGTATATCTTAGTTGGATAAGAGAGAAAAAATTCATCATATGAAAATTTAGCCCCTGATTTATTTCCAGCACTTCATGGAGAGAAAGGTGTAAGTTGGAGACAAAAAAGGAAGTGTGTAATTTACATTAGAATAATGTGTTCTTTGGGCGGGATGTGGTGGCTCACACCTGTAATCCCAGCACTTTGGGAGGCTGAGGCAGGGGGGTCACAAGGTCAGGATATCGAGACCATCCTGGCCAACATGGTGAAACCCCGTCTCTACTAAAAATACAAAAATTAGCTGGGCCTGGTGGTGGGCCTGTAATCCCAGCTACTCGGGAGGCTGAGGCAGGAGAATTGCTTGAAACCAGGAGGCGGAGGTTTCAGGGAGCCAAGATTGCGCCACTGCATTCCAGCCTGGACGACAGAGGGAGACTCCATCTCAAAATAATAATAATAATAATTAATAATTTGTTGCTTTAATACAAGAAATGCAATTGTTTATCTTCAGCATCAGATAGATTTCATGGAGGGTTTGGTTGGGGAATATTGTTTGGGAGCTTTTGAACTGTTTCTTAAATGGGCTACATCAGTTTCTTTCACCGCACTATTTACTCTGGTCTAAGCCAGCTTTGTTCTTGATCTTCAGTGGCCCCCAGCTAGTGTCATTTTTACATTCTTGTCTCCCCAAGCCCCATTATGCAATCTCTGCACAGCAACCAGACTGATTTTTAAAATTAAATCTGACTGTAACTCTCCTATTTTCTGCTGACTTAGAATAAAAGCAGGTCCTACCTGTAGCTTCCCAGGTTCTAGGCATGTCAACCTCCTTTCTCTTATAGGAACAGAGAAATCTCCTCCCAGACATGGGGTGTTAGATGTGCTGTGTTTGGCTTTTTTCATAATTGATGCCTTCCCATCCTTCAGGCTGCAGTTTAAATTATCCCTGCTAAGAAAGTCCTTCCCTGACTGCCCGCCTAGGTCACTGCCACTTTGTACCCCAAATTCATTCACGAAACCTTGAAGAACAGAGACTAAGAGCATAGACTATGGCCTCAAACTGTTGGGGTTAAAACCCAAGCCACCACTTTCAAGTGGTCTTATGTCAAGAGATTCCTTAATCTTTCTGTCCCTCAGTTTCCTCATCTGAAAAGTGGGCATAATAATATCACCTTGTAAGGCTGGGGTCTTGAATAGATTGATATATGCCATGCCCGTGGGACAGTCCTGGCTCGTAAAAATCCCTGTTTTAGTGATTGATATAGTACTCTGTTACTGACTTATAAAATACAAAGGAATATCAAATACATGTTAATGCTTATTTTTTATTTCCACTTATGCAGTAACAATGAATATCAGGACACAGGGGCCATATCTGCCTTTATTCCACTACTGTGTCTGTATCTATGCCTGGCACATAAAAGACACCCAGTGAGTGTTTTATCGAAGAACTGTGAATTGAGATCAAACTTTTATACACTGTTAAGGCCCAACATTTTTGGGGGCAGTGGAATGGCAGCTTCCAATGGTTAGAATTAGGTGCAGCTTGCACACTTTCCAACAACCTCTATATAACAGTTGAAAGTGAGAGCAATTCTGACACCAAAATCTACCATGCCTACAGGCATTTATATATTTATTCTGGCACTATTTTCAGTCACTTACATACATAATGATATTTGTCCAGTTCCTGAAACAGTCTTCAAAAACAGTTCACATGACCTATAATGGCTGAATTATTTAAACATTTAACATTTTATTATAAACATTTTGAGACTTTTCCTGAATATCTATAATTTAAAACAGCGTGGATAGTGTGATATTGCCCAGGTGTTTAAGGCAAGGGTCAGCAACTCTTTCTATAAGGGGCAAAAATGTATCTTTAAGCGAGCACAAAAGATTTCATCCAGCTATCTGTCAAATCAGGTAATGCCCATTTAGTCAGGGCTGATTTTCAGCTGTTAGGCAGCACGTCAGTTGCTAAATACTGGTTGTTCATACCTGTTGATATGTAACTACTGTGTGGGTTTCAGAGTGTCTCTGACCTCCCTTAGGATCTGTAGGTGCTCAGTCTAAAAACCACCAAAGACGGGTAAGTGCTGGCTCTAAATATCATGAATTTGAACAATGAGCGCTCATGTCTTACATCCACATTATACTAACAAGCCATTAATTTCACCCATGGAAACTCATTCTAATGCAAATTGTTAAAAATATCTACTGTTGATCAGATGTAAAATTAGTCTACACAGTTTAAGGTAGCCCTCCTCTGGAGAAAGGGACTTCTAACTGGGAAGGGTGTTGGCCAGTCCTGGAGCAAGAGATTCTCATTAGGGCAATTGATTGAATCTGCAGTGGGGCTTGAACTAGGGGTCTGCAAACTAGAGCCCAAGGCTGATTCCAACCTCCTGCCTGTTTCTCTGTGGCCTATGAGCTAAGAATGATTTTTCACATATTTTAAATAGTTGGAAAAAATTCAAAAGAAGATTTCGTGACATGTGAAAATTAGATGAAATTCTCACAGTGCCTATGGATAAAGTTTTAATGGAACACAGCACACTCATGCCTTTATACATTGTGTGTCACTGCTTTGGCACTACCATGGCAGTGCTGAATAATTGGAGAAGAGATGACATTACTCACAAATCCAAATATATGTACTATCTGGCCCCTTACAGAAAGAGTTTGCTGACAGTTAAATGATTGCATGGCAATATCACTCTATCCATGCTAACTATTTTAAATTAAATTATAGGTATTCATAAAAAATATAAATATTTATAATAAAAGTGGCAAATGTTTAAATAATTAATCCATTACAGACAGTGTGAACTTTAGACAGTGAAGACTGTCTAAAGAACTGGACAATATTCATTATATAGTTAAGTGATTAAAAATAGTGTAAGACTATATATAATATCACAATTTTAATATGTAATATATGTGTATGTAATATTACATCTGTTTATAGTGTGATAAAAATGGGATAGATTAAGGGATTATGGGTTTTGTTTTTATTTATTGCCTAACAATTCTAAATAAGCCTGCTTAAGTATTAAAATGATAAGACAGCGTAAGACCGTCAAACTCATTCAAAGCTAAGTAGAAGGAACTCTGCGTAGTGTTCTTCATTAGTGAAATCAATGTGAATGTGGCATTGTTATGGAATAAAAATATTCCATGTTTTTCTCAAGAGATAGAAAAGCATTATTTTATTACATAAATAGGAAAACATCTCTGAATACCTTGTTATTTACCCATTCCGTTATAACCAAGGAAAAGGTAAGTGGTAGGGCACTCTGTTTATACTTCTTAGTGATTCTGTAGAGAATAATTCAACTCTTGAGCTTCAGTGGAATGAGAAGTAGTAAACCAATAAACAAGTCACACAGCCCTCAAAACAAAAGAGATTTTCCCCTCATTGCTTGCTATTGAACAGTAGATCAGAGAGATTCTGATACGATATTAATTTCCTCTCAGGCCAGTTGCTGGATACTTGTCTTGAACAATAAGCAATGTGACAAGATATGACAAAAATCAGCATTTTTAATAATATACTATACAAACCAATTTCCTCCTTTGTATGATCCCTCTTCTTCCAGCCTGTCTCTTCCTGGTCTGACCTTTTTCTTGTTATAACCTGCTCTAGACCCTGATGGAAGCTAGTGGTTTTCTATCTACTTTCTATTTACTTAACCTCATCTCGCATATTTCCATTTCTTCTAACTATTCTATAACCCTAACAATATTCATTGAAAGGCGTAAGTTTGTATGTAACATTTTTAGAAAATGACCTGCTATATGCAGTATTCTTTTGCGTGACTACTGTACCATATACATTTAAGATGACAACACATGAGGGTTCCAAGTTCTGTTGTGTATTTAGTCTCCGTTGGAATGAAAATCCTCAAAGCGTACATCATGTTTTTTCTTTTCAGCACATACTGATTGGGTGTGTACTGCTTGAAAAAAATATTTATGATGGTGTGGAACAGAGATAGAAGGAGAGAAGAGAGAGATGCAGAAGTAGAAGGTGTAATCCTTACACGAGTACCCTGGATTCCCTGTTGGATATACAATCCATCCTCAGTATTTGAGCATTTCATGTTTGTGAGATTGTGTATTTGTTAACATGCATTTATAACCCCCCAATTAACAACCAAGGTATTCACAGTCCTATGCAATGCATGGACACATGTTTCCTAACTGAGGCCTCATAAGATAATCCTCTGCTTTCTCCTTTCAGCTCTCCTCCTGCCAACAAATGTCCTTTTCATAGTCAGTTGGTGCCACATTTTAGTTTGGTTTCGGTTTTTTCATTTTCATGCTTTTTCCTGGTGATTTCATTATTTAAAATAGCCCTCAATGGTAATGCTGATTTGTTATCTCATGTTTATAAGTGCAAGAAAGCTGCAGTGTGCCCTATGGAGAAAATAAATGTGTTCAGTAAGCTTTGTTTCCGCATGAGTTACAGAGCTGTTGGCCATGAATTAAATGTTAATGAATCAACAATATATAAAAATTAAGACATCTTCAAACAGAAACACCCATAAAACAAGGTTATACATTAATCAGTTGATGAAAACATTGTGACCAAAGGCTTGCAGGAACATAACCCTTTATTTTTCCTAGGAACGATAGTTCAGTATTCATTAATTCAGTGTTACTGACTTTGTAGAACAAAACTATCACACACAACAAGAATCAATTGTACTATGTTTAGGCTGCTACTTAAGTTTAGGGGAAATTATTAAAATAATTATTGATGATAATAGTAGTTCTCTCATTCTCCAAATACTTATGGAGCACTTCTGTAGGATATCCATGCACCAGTGATCAAAAGACAGAAACAGCTCTGTCCTCACTGAGCCTCCACTGCGTTGAAGATTTGTTGATTCCTAAGTGCCTGTCTGTTCCAGGCGTTTTATGTGTGCCATGTAATCCTTTCAACAGTGCTATGAAGCAGGTATTTCTAGCTCCTTCTTAAAGAAAAAAAAAAAAATAGCTGTGATTCAAATATTCTCTAAAATAAAATGCAGTGTCTTCCAAAACTGGATTTCAAACCCAAGTTGACTTGACTCTAAATCCTGCATATCTGTCTATTTGGTTTGCTATAACAAAATAACATAAATGAGGTGGCTTATCAATAACAGAAATTTATTTATCAGAGTTCTGGGGACTGGGAAATCTTTGATCGAGGTACTGGCATATTCAGGGTTTGGAGAAGCTCCGCTTTCTGATTCATAGATGGTGTCTTTTTCCTGTGTCCTCATCTGGTGGAAAGAGTGAACATGCTCCCTTTCACCATATGAGGAATTTTTAAATTACTCCAGTTTAACATTGGAGTAACTTTTAAAATGTTCTTGGTGTTTGGACTCTGAATTTACATGTACAATATATGAAAATGGACAACCCAGATATGTTTTAGGACTAAACTTTGAAGAAATACGGAAATTCTTATGGAGTTTTGGGGAGATAAGAAGAGATTTTTGCCACACACCTCAGTGAGACTTTCTAAGTCTTTTAAAAATGTTGACCCAGCTGGGTGCAGTGGCCCATGCCTGTAATCCCAGCACTTTAAGGGGCCGAGGCCGGCAGATCACTTGACTTCTAGAGTACAAGACCAGTCTGGCCAACATGGAGAAACCCCGTCTCTACTAAAAATGTAAAAATTAGCCAGGCGTGGTGGCAGACACCTGAAATTGCAGCTACTCAGGAAGCTGAGGCAGAAGAATCACTTGAACCCGGGAGATGGAGGTTGCAGTGAACTGAGATCGTGCCACTGCACTCCAGCCTGGGCAACAGAGCGATACATACAATAAAAAAAAATAATAATAAAATAAAATAAAATAAAATAAAATAAAATAAAATAAATAATATAGTTATCTGAATTCCACCTAATGGCATTTATCATCTCGGCACACACCCAACTGCCTCTTGAGCCATTCCACATCCTCAGACTCTCCTCAGACCTGATATCCTCTTGCCAAGGTTTGTTTTGCTGCCTAACCAATGAAACAAATTCTAAGCAATGTAATTTCAACAAAGCCAAACACAGATAGCAGCCTGTCTCACTGTGCATCTGGCTACTTGTGTTTTCACAAGCTATAGTTTACCAATGTTTTTTCAGTGTTATTTTTATGTTTTTATAATGAGTTGGGAATCGTATTCTTTTATTTTTTAAAAATTTTGTTGTTTGAAATTTCTGAAAGAAGGTAAGATAAAAGGGACATAATAAAAACCCCTAATAGTTACATGCCCAGAGTTAACCAGGATTAAAATTCACAAAATACATTGCAGCCATGCTTTCAAAGTATTAAATGTTCAGCTGCTGCAAAATAGTGTTTTCATGATTGCATGGTCTTTCAGAAAAAAAAAAAAAAAATAGATGTATGGTGTTTCTTAGATATTAGGAAAACTTTTTTTAAAACCAGTTTCAATCATATAGTTTTTGTTGATTAGCTATGTAAACTTTACATTTTATAGAACCAGTTAAACAAAAATCTTAACATAGAATATGAGCACTGAGCCCATGAAAAAAATATAGTTACAAAATTGGGAACCAAAATATTTCTAAGTTTTTCTTTATTTTGATACAAGGTCTCACTCTGACTTAGACTGAAGTGCTGTGGTGCAATCACAGCTTACTGCAGCCTGTAACTCCTGGGTCTCTAGTGATGCTCCCACCTCAAACTGCCGTATAGCTACATGTGCACAACACCACATCCCACTAATATTTTTGTAGAGAGTGGACCACTGTGTTGCCAGGGCTGGTCTTAAACTCCCGAGCTGAAGTAATCCTCCCACCTCAGCCTCCCAAGGTAACAGAGATTACAGGTGTGAGCCACCCCAACTTGCCTCTTACTTTTCTTTATTATATATTTAAAGTTTCTTTTAAAATATATATAATTTGTATCCGAACTGTGTATCTTTTACATGAAACTAATTTTTCAAAAAGTTGATGCTTTGGTTGAGTACTTGTATATTGGGGGAAATGGTAATTTTCAAAACATACCGGAGACCACTTTGCATGCTGTGTTAGCAAGATAGGTCATTTCTTTTTAAGATATTTGCATTATTCACGTTTTTTGTTCTTATCTTGGGGAGCCTCGGTGTTAGATGGACTACAAAAACAAACACAAAACGGTGCAGCTCATCATGGCCACAATCATTACATTTTGTTAACTAAAATTTCACTTTTCATTTTCAACATGTTCTCAGGTTAATATGCTGCGATCCTTCTACTTGGAGTTATTAATTTCATATTAAACCCAAAGGGCATGCAGCAGCATTTTATATAATCATTATAAGCAATCAACTTTTTTGTTTTGTAAAAGAGTATATTACTGAAAGCGTAGATTTCTTAAGTGAAAGCCTCTAATATCTTAGGTGGATAGAAGGGGCTACAGAACCTGATACGCTTTTCATTTTGCTTCACTTCTCTGCGTTACTGTAAAAATGAAGCAGCACTTGAGGACTATACAATTTGCAATAGCATTCTTTCTTGTTTGTAATATTGTTTGACAGATTTCTTTTGTTTTAATTTTTAGTTGTACAGTTAAGCTGATGTGTTGCTGTTTAAATATTTGTTAACAGTTACATGATTTTGAATTCCTGCACCAGTCGGTTGATACGTTGGATTCGATTCTCTTCCATCCCATTCCTGGTGCTGATTTTATTTCCCCATCACAGTGCACTTTTCTTTGACTTCGTCACTTTCATTTAAGTCATTTTACAATTGAGGCAATTTGAAAGTCTCCAAACTTGGAATGATAATCTTTTAAAATATAAACTCAGGTTATTATTTTTGAAAGAACGAGGTAGATTTCCCCTGATGCTTGACTGTTGCTCCGTATTCTTCACAGTTTTGTGTAGGAAGGAAGAAGAATGGCAATTCATTCATGTTGCTCATTTACTGTCCTAGACTCAAGGCCATGGGTGGTGATGCTGCTGTAACAAAATAGCTTCTGCTGTGTTACAATGTGCACTACTGGAAAGAGAGGATGGGTTCAGCAGTCTCCTATTAAGTTGAAGGAAATCAATTTCATTACTTCAGTTTTCAAGGCAATTCAATGTAATTGATCCCTTTTTTTAAAGAAGATACACTCTCACCACTTTTGCTTCTCAGGTATCAAAATATCACCATAATAAAATACAGAAGCAGTGTGGTGAATAAAAGACCTATTAGATGATTTCTGCAGTGCAGTGATTATTAGCTTCACGAAACTATGATACAGTGTATGTGAAAAAAAAGTAAGTCACAATATTCTGTACAATGGTGTTCACAAATAGATTTATTTACTGAAAAGTGACATTAAGATGTGGGTATGGAGTATGATTCTGTTTTTAGGTATTGATAATTGTTTAGATGGCAGAAAAATTAATAGATATTTTAGAATCATTATAAAGTAAAATATTATTTAATCTGAGGGCAACGCAACTAATTCACAAATAAATGTGGAGAGAAGAGAGATTTTAATTATGTTTGCCATCATAGAACAGTTTATCATTTTTAATACTCTACCACATTATTCATTCTGTAACAAATCTTTAAAATAGACATCATCATTCCCATTTTTGCAGATTAAGCAACCAGATCCCAGAAGTCAAAAAACAAAAAATAACACCGCCTAAGACTCCATCAGTAGTAGATACGGAGTTTTACCTGGGTGCAGGTACTGTGCTGGTTAGTTTTTGATTGGTGCTACAGCTGTCCTGCGCTCCATATCACAGACAGTACTGCTACTGTGGAATTAGAATCCGACAAAAATGCAATATAATAAAACAGCAGTACAGAGAAGAGACACTACCAGTAGTAACTTTGGTGTCAATACTGTTCGTTCCCAGTCATCTTGGTGTCTGTTGGCAGCACCTCTTATTTTGTGGCCCTTGCTGTGTCATTCATCAAAAGGGCAACTCCGTCTGTCATCAGTGAATGCAGAATGGAATGCATCCTGCTTTGGTTGTTTCCTCTCACTGCCAAGTGCTGCTGCATCATCTCAGTCTGTTGTCTCCTTCTTTCTGCCTTGCTTCAGCTCACTGTGCTGCAGCCGTTTCAATAGGGATGCTCTCTGTGTCAGCAGCAGCCATGCATTCTTTACAAGCGTCAGGGCCCTTCTCCTGGGTGGGGGGTTTCTGAATTATAGGACTGAGACTTTCCACTCGTCGCTTGATATTTTGAGCTTCAATTTCCTTATTTGGAAAATGGAGTTATTTAAATCTAAAAAGCACAGGGTTATTTTTGAAACAGATTTAGATAACCCATGCGAGAATTTTTCAAAATTGTAAGATGAAAGAATCTTAGCAAAATAGTCCAGCATCACTGCGTCGTATTGCTGAAAGTGCTGAGAATTCAAACATGATGTCAGTGGAAGGCATATGCTTATTTCCCATCACTATTTTTAGGATCATACAGAGTATATTTAGTGCACTGTAGAACAGACACTTTTTGGGGGTCTTCTCAAAGTCGTTCTTAATTAAGCCATTCCTGCATGCTAAGTAACCCACAGAGTGCTGGGGACACCGAGATGAATACCTGAGCCTTGTCTTCCAGGAGTTCAGATGGGGGACTGCTGTGCCGTAATAGAGATTTCAGATGTCCTGTCGGGGCAGAGACATGAAGCTCTTGAGCCAACTTGGAAGATTGGGCTGAAACTTCCCAGAAGCATTAATAAGTAGTAATAGCCAGTGGCAGTCATATACTTTTCCACTGCGTTCAGAGTAAAAGCCTATACCCTTCAAATGGCCCCCAGAACGCTCTGATCTGCATCACCACCACAATTCTCTTTGATTTCATTATCACTTGCCCAGGCAAAATTTGGTTCCAGACACTGATCTCCTTTCTATTCTCCAAACTCTCCAGGCATATTCCCCACCTCAGGGTCCTTGCCTTATGGTTCTCTCTGCCTGGAATGTTTCTCAGATTTCTGTGTGGTTCACCTTCTCACCTCTTACAAATCTTTGGTCCAATGCCACTTTCCCATTAGTGTTTTCTCTGCCCATCCTAATGAAAATGACACTCCTGGCCAGCTTTAGTTTCTTCATGGGAGTTTTTACTTCCAACACACTATGTATTATACTTGTTAGTGTCTGTCTCCACCAGAACATGTGTTCCACAGGGGCTAAGATTTTTCCCCTCTTGTGAAGTGCAGTGCATTTTTAGCTCTGGATATCACCACAGATATTACCTGTGTGTGAGCCAAGCACTATATGGAAAACTTTGCAGGAATGATCTCATACACCTGATGATCCTCACACCTAAGCCATAGGTTAAGTCCAGCTACCTCCTCCGTATCACAGCAGAAGCTGCAGTTTCAACAGGGGTAGTAGCTTGCCCAGGCCTCAGCGACTAAGTGGGAGCAGCAGGTTTTGAATCTGGGTGGACTGCTGTTGGAACCTACATGCTTCATCCGTACCGTCGAATCTAGGTAGGAAAGAGAACATGGTGTATCTGAGGCCCTGGAAGTAAATAGCTTCCTGTGATTGTTGTGATGACTGTGGGAGGCAGTGCAAGGAATTGAGGCCAGTGAGGTGGGCAGGAGGCCAGTGAACACGGCACCTTGTTGCCTTTGCACTGCAGCTGGGTACATGTGACAGTCATTGAAGAATGTCACAGGTCAGGGATGAGATTGTATGACATGATCAGATCTGTGATTTAGCCAGATCACTCTGGCAATTGCATGAAGAATAAATTGGAGAGAATCAGTGTGTTTGGGAAGCCGGTTTGGAGGTTGTTGTAGTAGTCCAAGCAAAAGTTTGACAAAGAACTTAACCAGGTGAATTGTAGTGAAAATGAGGAGAGAGAGTGAGTTTAAAAGACTTTGGGAAGGCGAAACGGACTGAATCATAGCACAAGTCGATATAAAGGGCACGTGAGACCGAGTTCTTGAAGACACATCCTTGGGAGGGATGAAAAGTACCATTTTCTTACCTTCTTAACTACATTTTCCATTTTTGTCTATATTTTAAAAACATGTCATAGATTATTTATATAGATATATAGTATATGTAGTATGTATATATGTTTATAGTAGAATAGTATATTACAGATGCATAGAGTAATAAATATATATTTATACTATATATGTATATTATATATGTGTATTGTATCTACACGTATTTCTGTATAAGAATAATATGTTTAACATGACGTTAAATATTATATATGCATTACTTCCATTAATAAAATATATTGTCAACTATTTTAACATGCTCACATTTAGAAATTTATTACATTTCTTCTCCTTCCACTACTCATCAGCAAGACCTATACTTTGATGTGGAACCTGAGGTAGTGACTACTGAGAACCCGTTTCTGGAGCTCACACATGCTTCTGGGAGAAGTCTTTGAATGTGGCAAATAGAAAAAACTAATATAATTTATTCACTAGAAATAGTATTATCATTGTTATTATATAATTTAATAGTACATCCCTCCCCTAAAAAGTTCACTCCTACAAAAGTTTGATTGCCTTCCTGGTGCTGCTGGACAAGATGACTGAAAATTAAGGTGAATTGCGGCTAACAGCAAATGAAGTGGACTGGCATTGGCAGGGCTCTTGTAATGCCTCACAGAGTTACCCATGGCCTCTTGTTACATACTTGATCTTTTGTACCGTAGAATTTTCCAAAGTGTAGTGCTTCACATGAGTTTTTCCTTAAATATATGTTTTTTCTTTTTTTTTTCTGAGACATGGTCTCACTTTGTCACCCAGTCTGGTATGCAATGGCACGATCTTGGTTCACTGCACCCTCCACTTCCTGAGCTCAAGCAGTCCTCCAGCCTCTGCCTCCTGAATATCTGGGACTACAGGCACATGCCACCACACCTGGCTAATTTTTTTTTTTTTTTTTTGAGACGGAGTCTCGCGCTGTTGCCCAGGCTGGAGTGCAGTGGCATGATCTCACTGCAAGCTCCCCCTCCCGGGTTCACGCCATTCTCCTGTCTCAGCCTCCCGAGTAGCTGGGACTACAGGCGCCCACCACCTCGCCCGGCTAGTTTCTTGTACTTTTAGTAGAGACGGGGTTTCACCGTGTTAGCCAGGATGGTGTCGATCTCCTGACCTCGTGATCCGCCCGCCCCGGCCTCCCAAAGTGCTGGGATTACAGACGTGAGCCACTGTGCCCAGCTCTAATTTTTATATTTTTTGTAGAGATGGGGTTTCTCCATGTTGCCCAGGCTGGTTTTGAATTCCTGAACTCAAAGCTATTCACCTGCCTTGGCCTCCCAAAGTGCTGGGTTACTGGCGTAAGCCACTGTGCCAGGCCTTCCTTAAATCGTCATGCTTATTTATGTAATAGATTTGAATGCTCAGGGGACTTCTTCTTAGGGAATGTGAAGATTAAGGATCAACAACTTCTGGTCTTCATTTCCTCACCTCTAGACTGGGAAAATAATTCTCACATAGGTTTACTATGAGGGAATTACCTGAGGCACTTGTTGCAAGTATTCATCAAATTGCAATTCATAGTAGTAGGATTGGATCAGCATTTGAATGATTTGTTGATGGAATTTAACTTAAAAAATATTTTCAGTGGATATATGCAAAGTGTGCTGTCTTTAGAGTTTGCGTATTAAGAGATTAAAAGGTAGAGTTTAGTAATATAATCCTTACGTTGGGAAAAGTAAGCCATAGTTAAAAGAATTTGTTTTACTTGAATTAATTATTATATCTTAATCCCTAAATCTATGTTGTAGTAACTAGTAGGCCATTATGATCTTAGTTCACATACAGTCAAATATTACCTGGCACTCAAATAACCAGAAAGCTCAAGTAATTATGTATTTGTTGTAAGAAATTCATGACAGGTGAGACTGTGAACTGCCTGTAGGTGAATATGATGACTGACACTTTGCTTTCATTTTTAAAGAAATTGGACCAGTTTTGACTGAATATGTGTTCACTGTTGTTTTTGTTTGTTTGTTTGTTTTTGTTTTTGTTTTTGTTTTTATGAGACGGAGTCTCCCTCTGTCACCCAGGCTGGAGTGCAGTGGCGCAATCTCGGCTCACTGCAAGCTCCGCCTCCCGGGTTCACGCCATTCTTCTGCCTCAGCCCCGCCCCCCCCGAGTAGCTGGGACTACAGGCGCCCGCCACCATGCCCGGCTAATTTTTTGTATTTTTAGTAGAGACGGGGTTTCACCGTGTTAGCCAGGATGGTCTCGATCTCCTGACCTTGTGATCCGCCCACCTCAGCTTCCCAAAGTGCTGGGATTACAGACATGAGCCACCACACCCAGCGTGTTTACCTTTTTCTTCAAGACTCCCTTAGCTCTTATGCCTAGCACCTTCACACATACACTTCATCTGCTACCCCTCATTTGAACTTGTGTCGCTAGGTGTGGACAAAGAAAAATGTCTTAGGGTCAGCATAGTATTGCTATTTCCATATACTGTTTTCTGTTTTCTTTTTAGGATAATCTACTTTCTAAAATAACAATGCACTTATATTAAACTATGAGGAATTGATGATACTACACTGTTTTAGACGACAAGATGGCCCTTTTATTACGTTGCACTATGAATAAGATGAAGGTTCTAAGCTGTGAAGCATCAACCTAATGATTTCACGACAGTGATTATTATATTAGCAGGTAGAGGGAAGAAGGATTGGGCCATTCTCTTTGTTCCTACTTGTTTGACTATAGTGGGAAGTATTCTAAGGAATGAAGTTTAAGGAGTTTCAGAAATAGAGAAAAGCTTCCTATTTTAAAGCAGTTGAAGAAGGAGCTGATTTGCATAAATTCCTCAAGAAGTACGGCTGAGATGACTTTCCAAAGTGGTTGACCAAGCACACAGTAACTGTAGGAACAATCAACAGATCACCTAACAGAGCACTATAGTAAAAAAGCACTATAGCATTGAAACTTCAAACTCTCATTCACACTCATGTTAGGAAGTAAGAAGGTGGGAGGCACAGTACATGTACTAACTGTGCCATGACCAACTTTCTGACTGGATATATGACTTAATATACTTGATCTTATTGGAAGAAATAGAGTTTGGAGAATGAAATATGCACTTAAAGAAAAGTATATTGAATGTTCTACCCTAATTTAAAATAATCAGTTTTTTCAATGAAACAGTATCCTTTAAAATATGTCTCATTAAATATTTGCACTATTTCTATTCTATTAAAAATAATGTGTAAAAACCTAATAGTAGCTGTCTTTTTTGATTAAAAGTGGACCAACATCATAATGGTATATTATTAGGTCTACACCCTTTTTATTCTCTTCCCTGAAATCATGCAATCCGAGCACTTTTACTGTCATGATATGTTGGGACTATTGGGAGCTGAGAGTTTATTTCCTCAAAACCCTTCATGTTACAGTGAGAAAATGAAACATGGGCAGCACTCCAGGACTCAGGGCTCTGACCTAAAGTCTGCCAGTCATCATAATGGAAAGACATGGTAATGCTGCCTGCAGCTTTATATGTTGTTTCTCCGTAGGGTGTCAACAGAGATTTGTTGTTTATATGATTCCAAGTGACTTTTTGAAGGAGAGCGATGAGAAACTCACTTTCCAGAGAATATTTGCCTTGACTTAAAAGTTTAAGGAGATACACATTAGTTTTCTCTTTGAATACTTTATAAAGAGCAGGTCAGTAGAAAATAAATGAAGAATACTAATTATTGGCAAAGTACCATGTTTAAGTGCAAAGACACTCTTCAACGGTTACAGGATCGCTAACTTAGGTTGTGCTATGGATTATTTAAAATGATTAATTTGTATTTCAGAAAAAGAAATCATTGTCTTTATATTGGTTCATGAGTATTCTATTACTGGTTTTATTATGGACTATGAATTGAGGTGTAAAGATGTGACTTAAGAGAAGTTAAATGTTTGGAGTAATGAAACCTGTTTATTTTCTGCTGCTGTTTGATAAATAGTCTGTGCATTGATCAGAATACTTAAAATTCTTTCAGTGAAATTTTTATCACCTCATTGGAGTTTACATTCTGACATGGAAGCTTAATGTTCTATTTAATACACTGCTTTTATAAGAATATTTAAATGTCTGGAGTCTCCATTACATGTCCTTGGAAAATACATTAGAAACTAGTTAGATAGATAAACCCCAGAAGTGCATGATAAATTAGCAGTGCAAACTGAACCATCAGAAAATACAGAAGAGATTACAAATCGATGCTTCATTGACTGGCGAATAAGTGATGTAGAAAATGTGATTTAAATTGTGTTGTGGGGCTATGTATTCTGTTCCAATAAATTTGGTAATTATCTTTATTTAATTATGTTTTCTACACATTGAGTTTGCAGATTCTAATTCCTCCACCTTTTCCTCCTCATTCATAGTTGCATATTTCTGTAGTATTTTCAGTGGTAGGGTTTTTGAGTTTCGTTGTTTCTGTTTTTCATCCTATCGGAGCAGCGGACCGTATGCCAATCTGTGAAGCCTCTTGGTTTGGTTATGCGTTGCATTTCCATCCAAGAGCAGGGACCCTTCTATTACCTGCCCATCACACAGTTCTGGGTAAATCTTTGGTGTTCAGTGATCTTCTGTACTGCCATTAAGAACAATGGCCGTGTCTCTTCTACTGTTCACTGTCCATGTATCATGAAATGTATTATGATGTATGTAGCTCCAAATCTGCTGCATCTTTATAAATACAGCAAAAGACCATTAAGAAAGAAATTAAAGGAGGAACTTTTTTTCCCTAAATTGACCCAAAGTATCATTTGATATAATTTTTTATAGATATAATTCTTTTATAGATATAATTCTTTTATAATTCCAGTATACATTTGATATAATTCTTTTATTTAGAATACATCCGCTGACCAAAGTAGACATATTCACATTTTTATGAATCTATCCAGATGTTTTGGTAATGTGCAAATGATTCTGAATAAGTTGTGTTTGGAACGCCTGTGGAATATTGGATGTTAAGCTGCAAGGGCAATTTTCAACACCTCGGCTTTCTCTGTCACCTTGCTTCCATCTGTTGGTTTCTAAAAAATATTGTCCCCAACCCAATAGAAATGCCCAGGGCTTCAGGCACAGAGAATAACTTTCATATAAAGATCTGAGAGGCTAGTAAGAGCATATGAAACTGTGATATGTTAAACCAGCATGCAGCTGATGCATGTCTTTTTTGTAGAAACCAGAGATAATTCAAATACTCTATGACTCTGCACTGTGTCTCAATGGCAGGACGTTACAGATAGACCAGTTACCTGGGGAAAAACAAGCAGGCACTTACCTGCACAGAAGGCCAGCATGCTGTTCCAGTCATCTCATGTGTAGAAAGCTTGTCTGTTTCTTACTAGATTGTGATAATTACTTCAAATGGTGACCACAGGAATGCTGCTGAGAAAAATTAACCCTTTCCTGATAGGTCAGTAGATTTTCAAAGCAGGTAATTAGTAAACTTGCAGGTAGCTGGCAAGCACAGCCTTTCTGACAGGTGTAAACCAATTTGTTCTAGGAAGTACACATAAAATTATTAAAGGTATCTACGTGGCATGGTCAGTGGGAATTACATTGTGATAAATAGCTGTAATTAAGATTATTGTGAGTTATAAAAATTGTTGGCTTACACAAATAAATGAATCTTTAAGCTTTCTATTGCATTCATTATCCCTTCATTAACTTCCCTGTTGGGACTGGAAAGAGAATTTTTTTTCCCCTCAAGAGCAGGATTTCTAAGAGACTTCAGCATGTGCACAATAGAAGCCATGTGGAATAAATAGCAAGATCGGGGCTGCTGAAGAAGGCAAACCATGAAAGAGAAAGGGAACCGGAAAAGTCAGGGCACATGTCAGCGCAGACACCAGCTTTTGACTTCATGTTCTTTTGAATGCTTTTATTATGTTCAGGAGACTTTAATCTGCATCCTTTAGATTCATCCGAGTACTTCTAGAGTGTCAGCTGTGGACACGGTTCAGTTGTCATTTATATCTGGGTTTTCTTCTAAACTGTTGAACACACCATCCTTCTTGAAATACATTTTTCTTGGGTATAAAATGTTATTCTCCTTTGGTTTTCCTCTTACCATTCTGACTGTTCTTCTGTTTTCTTAGCCAGTTTATTCTTCCTTACTCAACTGGGGGTAGAATTCCTCCAGGCTGAGCTGGAGATCTTCTTTGCATCTCATTCTATCCTTCCCGAATGAGATCACTCATGGCCATGGTGAACATCTCTGAATTGGCGTCAGCAGCCCAGCCCTCCATCTCATCCTCTATATCTCCACCCTCCTGTTTCCCAGACATCTAAAGCTCAACATGTCTGGAACCAAGTGTGTGGCTTTCTCTCCACCGGCATTCATGTTGTGAGTGAGTGATAGAGCTCTGTTTACCTAATGGACACAACCACAAAAGTGGTTCTTGGAGACTTTCCCTTTTCTTGCTCCCATGGCTGGTGATAAGCAAGCCTGTTGGTTTGTTGTCCATGACATGTCTTGCCTCTGTTCATCCTGACCTCCTCTGCAGTCCACCTGCTGCTCTGTGTCGTTATTTCTGTCCTGACTTCCTGGGTTATTTCTTTTTCAGCCCACACACATCATTCATTCTCCTCCTCCTATTCATTTTCCTGATAGGAACAATATTTTGTTTGTTTTAAGTGCATATGATGTGCATTTTAATATGATAATTTCTCGGCTAAAAACCTTTCTAGGTCCTCATGCTGTTTTAAGACAGGGTTTCTTAACCTCAGCATTCTTCCCATCCAGGCCAGCATGATTCCATTTGTTGTAGGGGAATGTCCTGTGCGTGGTGGGATATTTACAGCTGCCCTGGTCTGTTTCCACTAAATGTGTCAGTAACACCCCCTCCCCACTCCTACCACCACAGTTGTGGCAATGTGACAACCAAAGTGTCTCCATTCAATGCCAAATGTGGGAGTATGGGGGTGTGGGTGGGGGCAAAATTGCTGTGTGTGGAAACCACTGCTCTAGGGATGAAGAGCCAATTCCTTAGCATTAGGGTTAAGTCTGTGTTCCTGCATTATCTAAGAGCTGCCTTAGGGGTTGGTGATATCCACCTGCTGTTCTCACTTTTTCTTGCTCTGGCCTTCTCCCTGTTTCTCAGCATCCTGTGGTCTTTACACCTCAGAGTTTTTCCTTAGAATGTCCCATTTGTCTGGAACATTCTCCCTCACTCCTGCCACCCACATCCCCTAGTTAATTCTTGACTTTCCTTCATGTTACACTTCCAAAATCCCTTTCTTGAGAAACATAATCTAGTCTCCCAGAATAAGTTATGTACTCGAATTATACTCTTTTGTAAGTCCTGTGATTGTGCTTTAGAACGTTCATCACAATAACCACAGTAATGAATGAATGTGTTACTAGCTGTTTGTTTTGTGTCTCCCTCACTGGAATGCTGCCTCCATGAGGTCAGGGAGCTGGTTGTTGTTGTTCCTCAGTTTTATGAGTGCCTACCACAGGATGCGTTACTAGTATCATTAGCAGCCACTAGTGGGATTGTACTCTTTGGTTGAATTCAACAAATCATTATGCTGTTGGTTGGCATGTTTAATTAGGTAGAGGCTTGAACATATTTGGGTGCCGAAAGTAAAGAAACACCTGAGTGTTGGGAAAGACAGGGACCACCAAATTAGCCCACTTGATTGCAGCCAATGAAGCAATGACCAGAGACTAACCCTAAAGCTTTGAGTTGTCGTGAAAGTTATTAACACCTAAGGGAGTGAGAGGCAGCCTGGCTGACAATTCCTAGACTTTATTACATACTGTGTTTCAGAGAAACACTACTAATAAGATAGTCCAGCATCATGGGCCTAAAGATGGTATAAAACCAAAACTTCAATGAATTACAGTATTTTAATTCTGATAGGGATATAAGCATCAGTTTTAATCTCCATGTTTCTGGAACTGTAGGGTTTAGCACAAGGCCTGGCCCATACTAGGTACTCAGTAAATACCATCTGAATGGATTGAGTACATAATGTGTGTGTAGTAGAGTTACAGGTTTTTGTAGTCCCTTTCCTTTAGGTAACTAGTCATTCTGTGTGATTCTGTTGAGATTGTTACTTTCAGTTCTTCAGGATAGGAATGTGCCTCATGACTGGCCCATCTAGGATCTTATCTCCCTGATCATACTGATTGGTTCCTGGATGGGCATCATTTCAGGAAGGGCCAGTCAGAGTCCCCCATGAAAATGAAAGGAATGCTGAAAAACAAAAGTCTTTTCCCTCCTCTGAGATAATGTAATTCCGGAACCATTGGTGTCCATCCCAGCACCATGTAGAATAAATATATCCATCAATAAGACCGAGCAGAGGCAAGTAAAGAAATGGAAGTGAGAGATGTGGAGTGGGTGGCAAAAGATCATACACACACCTGTCCTTTGTTCCTGGAGCCAATGAGCCAAAAACTCCAGTGCTCTGGATTTTTCACGTATACAGGCCAGAACGTTTTACTTTTTTTCCTTAAACTCATGTGTAACTTGCCGTACTCTTAATATAGTACTTTAAAATAAAGTTTGTTACTCTTCACTAAAGGAAGATTAACCTTAATTTTGTTCGTGATCTGCATGGTTTGCAGTATTTTAGCTAGATTAATTTGTGTGAGATGGACATAGCACCTTATGTTAAGCTCCGTTCCCTGCTCATATCAATGATCAATAGTGCTAGAGGGCTTTGTCTTAATAACATTTAATTTCCTATTGAAGGCTGGTGATTGTCAGAGCATTAATTAATCCTCCTTATTTCAATGGACACTTATCAAAGACTCCACCGTCAGCATTGTGGCCGCTTGCACTATCTAGGTGATAGATTGCTGGTTTAGGAGTTTTATTTTAACTCTTGACTCAGCAGGTTTAGTGCTCTAGCCAATTTTATTAATGTAAAATACCAGGCAAGGGTTCTGACGTAACTACTTCCGAAAACCTAGTTTCCTCCTGATAGATATCGGATTTGTTAAGCTGCAACCATTTGAATAATAAATAAGTACACATTTCTATCAGAGTAGGATGTAACTTCAGTTGGCAGGAAGTGGATTGATCTGATACATTAGTTTTCTAAAATACCTATCTAGATTATTTTCCTGATAGTGAAGGGAATCCTGACATTTTTTTTCTTGTATTATCAACACCAAGTAATGTTTAACTGCTTATTGTCAGAGTTCTGTCTCACACATGTACCTATCCACCATCTGTGGTAGAGTGAATATTTTTCCTGCTATCAGGAAGTCTCGGACCCTCTTTTTAGTTCACTACCTGTTTATGGGATATTAACCAGAATAACATTTTTGACGGAGTAGAAAACAAGGCCAAAAATGCATTTCCAGTATGAGTGGGACCCCTGCAGTGTGTTCTGCTTGATACTTCCTGAAACAGATTCACATCACCTTTGCCACAAATCTGGACCACTTGTTAGAAGCATTGGTAATGATATTGGACAAGCACTGATGAAATCTAGGTGTTTTATGTGGAAACCACACACAACTGTGATCAAAATAGAACTGACTTGTAGTGTTTCCTTTCACAGTTTTTGAATGACTTAAAACTCGAATACATGGGCTTTCATTATGTACTGTTTTTACCTTAAGGGTTTCATAACCGTGTGTTGTTCATATTTCATAAACACATTATTATCCATCAGAGTTTTAAGTATTTTTGCTTAAAGCCTGTTCCTCTACTTCACATTAGTCTGTATATTAATTCATTTCTAAGGAAGCATAATCGCTATAGTAGTCTATCTGGTATCACCTTACTGGAAAACCAGTCAGATCTGTTGAAAGGAAACTTCAGACAAGTCGAATTTAGCATAGTTTATCTGAGCAAAAACAGTTTATAAATTGGGCAGCTCTTAGAACCAGGAGAGATTCAGGGAGCTGTACTCAGGGGCAGATAGTATTTTTAGATCAGAAAAGCACAGGAGGTATAGAAGCAGCCTGATTGGTTACAGCTCAGTGTTTGCCCTATTTGGACAAGATGTGATGAGGCATTTGCCTTATATGGACAAGGTCTTATCAGATGGCAACTTGTGATTGGCTGAAGCTTGGCTACTGTGATTGGCTGAGACACAGCTATTGATTGCAAGAATAGACTGTTAAGTTGGTTTGCTCTTGGTTGACACACTAGGTTAGGTTGCAGTTAACTACATACAGCAGCAGAATTAGGCCAAATTTAAGTTAGTTTAACAGAATCAAAAAGTAAGCATACAATCAATTAAGCAAGCCAGTTCAGAAAGGAAGGATGGGTTTACAATGGAAGAAACTAACTGAGGATGAAGTTTTGGATTATCCTTTAAAGAGAATGAGATAATTTTGAGAAATGTTTGGTAAACTTAAATATAATTTAATGGTAATATATTAATTTACACAAAAGGGAAACAGGCTTGATATTAATGAAAGTCGTAGGTTTCATAAGAAATGTTCTAAGCTTGAGATTTGGAAGTCAAGAAGAGTGGCAGAGAACTGCAGTAGAACATAAAATACAACTTATCTGCACCAAAGAGGAATGAGTCAAGAACCTTCTGACCTTGAGTTGAAAACTCTGTGAAGGAATAATAACATGTATCACAAACCAATATGGGATTACAGGATTTTTTTTCAGGTATTGAAAAAATAGCTCTGAAGAATGTACATCTTTCTTTTAACTTTTTACAAAATTTTCATCAGCATTCAAGGACTATTTGGACAGTTTGGTATGCTAAGTGCTGTTCTTAAACTTCAGAGATTTATATCACTCATAAATGCTTCTCTCTTTTGTGAGCTCTTCCTCATTATATTAACTCACTGATTTTCACCCCACTGGCCTCCTCCTTAACCTCTGCCCCCATAAATTGGGTGCTAAAAGCCCACGATTGACAATACTAAAGATATATGATATGTGTAAAACACTGCCATGACGCTAAGAATTTCTCACTTCTTTTTTTAGTATTTGGGACAGAGTTGAGGGTGGCACAGAAAGGGTGACAATATGAAGCTATGATGTGGATTTAAGTACCTAATCTAATAATGGCCGTCTCTTCGGAAAGATAGCTGTTCTATAAAACTGTCTTTATACCTAAAAGGCAGTAACGTTAAGCCAATAGTATATAAGCAATTGAAAATGTTATATGTGTGTGTGTGTGTGTATATATATACACACACATATATATAATCACACCCATATATATACACACACATATATAGATGTAATAGTTTATATATATATATATGTATATATATATATATGGTGTAACAGGTTTTTTTTACATTTATATTTAGTGAATTTATGAGTGTGTCATTCACAAAAAAATGTTTTGATTGTTTCTACATTAAAATCTCTTCTGGGTCCCCTGTGATTTTAAGGACTGGTGAATGCAACATACAGGGGCAAAAGGCAAAAATATAAAAAGAGTTAAAAATTGGAGGGGGGTCAGGTTACACAGAGGTGGTGAGAGAAGATGGGGTTCTGTGAGGAACGAGAACTGCCCTGCTCTGGTTTCTCTTAGGGCTCTGGTTGCCTTCTCTCCCTCCCACTGCACTTGCTGACAAACGGCATTCATCTCTACTTGGATTCAGAATGTTGCACTTGCCAGGAGAACACAGGTTCTATGGAGATCAGTCTCCATGGGCAGTGCCAGTGGCTGTTTGAAAATTGGGTATCGGGAGGCTGAGGCAGGAGAATGGCGTAAACCCGGGAGGCGGAGCTTGCAGTGAGCTGAGATCCGGCCACTGCACTCCAGCCTGGGCGATAGAGCGAGACTCCGTCTCAAAAAAAAAAAAGAAAATTGGGTATCACGGTTAAAACAGGGACTGGGCTCCCATTTAAAGTACAAGTATTGCGTATCAAATGCCTTTTTTCTACTCTTTTGAGTAAATGTTTATATTTTCTTCAGTTCCGTGCCTTTCAGAATACTTTCATTGACAGTCTTAGTTTGAATAAATATTTTAGGCACCTCAAAAATTCTCCTCCCTTTAGAGACTGCTGGGGGGATTGCAACCTGCAGTAACCCCATTGGAAAGGATATAGCAATATCTGACAAAACTATATATGCTTGAGGCAGGAGGATCACATGGTCAGGAATTTGAGACCAGCCTGACCAACATGGTTAAACCCTGTCTCTACTTAAAAAATGCAAAAATGAGCCGGGCATAGTGACATGCGCCTGTAATCCCAGCTACTCGGAAGGTTGAGGCAGGAGAATTGCGTAAACCTGGAGGGCAGAGGTTGCAGTAAGGTGAAGTCGCACCACTGAACTCCAGCTTGGGTGACAGACCAAGACTCTGTCTCAAAACCAACCAACCAACCAACCAACCAACCAACCAAACAAACAAACAAACAAACAAAAAAACTACATATGCATTTACCTTTTGACTCAGCAATCCCACTTCTAATGAAACACTTCTAATGCTACAGAAATTCATGTACGTGAGTTTATCAATACATATTGTTACACATTTCTTCAAATCCATAGAATGCACAATACCAAGAGTGAACCCTAAGGTAGACTATGAACTTTGGGTGATTATGTTATGTCAATGTAGATTAATCAGTTATAACAATTGTACTACTTTGGTGGGGGATGTTGATAATGGGGGAGGCTATATATGTGTGGGAGTAGGAAGGGGAAATCTTAGTACCTTCCTTTTAGCTTTGCTGTGAACCTAAAACTACTCTAAAATTAATAAGTTAAGTGATAAAATATATGCATATGTGAAAATAATCTGTTTTCATTAAATAGCTTAGAAAGTCCATAATGGAACATAGCATATGTTTTATCTCATACATACTGTCTTTTAACCTTGCTATAATTTTGAAAGCTAATGGATTATTTTCTTAGGAGGAAAAGCTGTAGATACAGTTTCACTTTAAAGTCTACTGGTGTACCTTGTATTTGGAATTCAAAAGAGATTCAAAGAATCAACACTTAGAGTAACCACACTGTAGAATTGCTTGGGAATCAAAAACCCACTACATTTACTTATTGTAATTTAAGAAGGACTTTTCCTGGTAATAACTTAACCTGGTTCCCAAACCTCTGTGAATAAATTCGGCTTCACATTTTAAAATGTGGTTGAATATACCCAGGTCTTGTCAATCTGGTCATAATTATGATATAGAGGACATGCACAAATCAAAACCCTCACCCCTAAGCCAACACTTGGACACTTTATTCTCTCTTTCTGTGACTCTGATTTAAGACTCATATGCTGATCAATCATAGAACCCCAAACAAACATTTAGATATACTTTTTTATCAGTTTTGTATTTATATTTATATGTTATCTGAAGTTATAAATGTCTTGCCTAAATTCCCTCTTCACTTTTCATGTAAAAATTAGCTACCTTTCTAATATTGAATAAATAATTCAGCATGGTAATTCCAATTCAAATCTATGGTGCTTTGGGCTTGAGGCCATTACAAAACTTACAAAACAATAAAACACAGCCTTCAGAATAAGATTTTAAAGCATGAGAAAAAGATGAGATTGAATTTCCAAATGTAAAGCAACAATATCACAAATTAGTTTTAACTCATAAAACCCAAAATGTATGCATAATCATTTATTGCAATTTCAAATAAGTCTTTGCGCAACCATTAAAGCAGATTTTCTAAAAAGATGAAAATAAGAAGACCACAAAACCACAAAAATGCATTTATAACATCGTGGGATTTATATCTGGGTATTTATCTGTATAATGATAGCTATATCTGTAAATTAATTGAGAGAGAACTGTTTAGAGAGAGAACTATACGAAGTGAAAATCTACAGCAATTACTTTCTGTCTTCTCTACTACTCCTGCTTGGGTGGGAAAACGTGATTTATCTTATATAAAAAGACTGTGTAAGTTCCAGAATTTCTGAAAAATTCGAGAGTCATGGGTTCTCAAAATAGAAGCCCTGCATTTTCTGATTGTAAAATCCATGAATATTAAAGTGACAAACAGGAAAATTAGAAGAAATTTGGCCTTGCTGGTACAGATGTGTGGACTCTATATTAGTTTCATAGACCAGCTGCGGTCTGCAGTGCCGAGCGAGATCGATGCAGAAGGTGGGTGATTTCTGCATTTCCAACTGAGGTACCCAGTTCATCTCACTGTGACTGGTTGGACAGTGGGTGCAGCCCACGGAGGGCGAGCCAAAGCAGGGTGGGGTGTTGCTTCACCCAGGAAATGCAAGGGGTCGGGGGATTTCCCTTTTCTAGCCGAGGGAAGCTGTAAGAGACTGTACTGGGAGGAATGGAACTCTCCGGCCCAGATACTGCCCTTTTCCCACGGTCTTCACAACCAGCAGACCAGGAGACTCCCTCCAGTGCCTGGCTCGGTGGGTCCCACCCCCATGGAACCCAGCAAGCTAAGATCCACTGGCTTGAAATTCTCGCTGCTAGCACAGCAGTCTGAGCTCTACCTGGGATGCTCAGGCTTGGTGGGGGGAGGGGCATCTGCCATTGCTGAGGCTTGAATAGGTGGTTTTACCCTCACAGTGTTAACAAAGCTACCAGAAATTTTGAACTGGGCAGAGCCCTCTGCAGCTCAGTAAGGCAAACCACCTCTCTAGATCTCTCCTCACTGGGTAAGGCATCTCTGAAAGAAAGGGAGCAGCCCCAGTCAGGGACTTATAGATAAAACCCCTATCTCCCTGGGACAGAGCACCTGGGGGAAGGGGTGGCTTCAGGCACAGCTTTAGCAGACTTAAACGTCCCTGCCTGACAGCTCTGAAGAGAGCAACAGTTCTCCCAGCACAGCATTTGAGTTCTCATAAGGGACAGACTGCCTCCTCAAGTGGGTCCCTGACCCCTGTGTATCCTGAATGGGAGACACCTCCCAGTAGGGGCCAACAGATACCTCATGCAGGAGAGCTCTGGCTGGCATCTGGCAGGTGTCCCTCTGGGACGAAGCTTCCAGAGGAACAGGCAGGAATCTTTGCTGTTGTGCAGGCTCTGCTGGTGATAACCAGGCAAACAGGGTCTGGAGTGGGCCTCCAGCAAACTCCAGCAGACCTGTAGCAGAGGGGCCTCACTGTTAGAAGGAAAACTAACAAACAGAGGAATAGTACCAACATCAACTAAAAGGACATCTGCTCCGAGACCCCCTCCACAGGTCACTGACTTCAGAGACCAAAGGTAGATAAATCCACGAAGATGGGGATAAATCAGCACAAAAATGCCGAAAATTCCAAAAATCAGAATGCCTCTTTTCCTCCAAAGGACCACAACTCCTCACCAGTAAGGGAACAAAACTGGATGGAGAATGAGTTTGATGAATTGGCAGAAGTGGGCTTCAGAACGTGGATAATAACAAACTCCTCCAAGCTAAAGGAGCATGTTCTAACCCAATGCAAGGAAGCTGAGAACCTTGAAAAAAGGTTAGACGAATTTCTAACTAGAATATCCAGTTTAGAGAAGAACATAAATGACCTGATGGAGCTGGAAAACACAGCACGAGAACTTCGTGAAGCATACACAAGTATCAGTAGCTGAATCAATCAAGCAGAAGAAAGGATATCAGAGATTGAAGATCAATTCAGTGAAATAAAGTGAGAAGACAAGATTAGAGAAAAAAGAGTGAAAGGAAACGAACAAAGCCTCCAAGAAATATGGGACTATGTGAAAAGACCAAATCTATGTTTGATTGGTGTACCTGAAAGTGACAGGGATAGTAGAACCAAGTCAGAAAACACTGTTCAGGTTATTATCCAGGAGAACTTACCCAACCTAACAAGGCAGGCTGACATTCAAATTCAGGAAATACAGAGAACACCACAAAGATATTCCTCAAGAAAAGCAACCCCAAGACACATAATCATCAGATTCACCAAAGTTGAAATGAAGGAAAAAATGTTAAGGGCAGCCAGAGAGAAAGGTCGGGTTACCCACAAAGGGAAGCCCATCAGACTAACAGTAGATCTCTCAGCAGAAACTCTACAAGCCAAAAAAGAGTGGGGCCAATATTCAACGTTCTTACAGAAAAGAATTTTCAAACCAGAATTTCATATGCAACCAAACTAAGCTTCATAAACTAAGGAGAAATAAAATCCTTTACAGATAAGTAAATGCTGAGAGATTTGGTCACCACCAGACCTGCCTTACGAGAGCTCCTGAAGGAAGCACTAAACATGGAAAGGAACAACCAGTACCAACCACTACAAAAACATACCAAATTGTAAAGACCATTGACGCTATGAAGAAACTGCATCAACTAATGAGCAAAATAACCAGCTAACATCATAATGACAGGATCAAATTCATGTATAACAATATTAACCTTAAATGTCAACAAGATAAATGCCCCCAATTAAAGGACACAGACTGGTGAATCGGATAGAGAGTCAAGACCGATCTGTGTGCTGTATTCAGGAGACCCATCTCACATGGAGAAACACACATAGCCTCAAAATAGAGGGATAGAGGAAGATTTACAAAGCAAATGGAAAGCAAAGGAAAGCAGAGGTTGTAATCCTAGCCTCGTCTCTGATAAAATAGACTTTAAACCACAAAGATCAAAAGAGCAAAGGAGGGCATTACATAAAGGTAAAGTGATCCATGCAACAAGAAGAGCTAAGTATCCTAAATATATATGTACCCAATACAGGAGCACCCAGATTCATAAAGCAGTTTCTTAGAGACCTAAAAAGAGACTTAGACTCACATACAATAATAGTGAAAGACTTTAACACCCAACTGTCAATATTAGACAAATCAATGAGACAGAAAATTAACAAGGATATTCAGGACTTGAACTCGGCTCTGCACCAAGCGGACCTAATAAACATTTACAGAACTCTCCACCCTAAATAAACAGAATATACATTATTCTCAGCACCACATCACACTTATTCTAAAATTGACACATAATTGGAAGTAAAACACACCTCAGCAAATGCCAAAGAATGGAAATCATAACAAACTGTCACTCAGACTACAGTGCAATCAAATTACAACTCAGGATTAAGAAACTCACTCAAAACCACACAACTGCTCCTGAATAACTACTGGGTAAATAAGAAAATGAAGGCAGAGATAAAGATGTTCTTTGAAACCAATGAGAACAAAGACACAATGTACTAGAATCTCTGGGACACATTTAAAGCAGTTTGTAGAGGAAAACTTAAAGCACTAAATGCCCACAAGAGAAACCAGGAAAGATCTAAAATCAACACCCTAACATCACAATTACAAGAACTGGAGAAACAAGAGCAAACAAATTCAAAAGCCAGCAGAAGACAAGAAATAAATAAGATCAGAGAAGAACTGAAGGAGATAGAGACGTGAAATACCTTTCCAAAAAAAAAAAAAAAGAATCCAGCAGCTGATTTTTAAAAAACATCAGCAGAATAGACTGCCAGCCAGACTAATGAGAAAAGAGAGAAGAATCAAATAGATGCAATAAAAAATGATAAAGGGGATATCACCACTGATCCCACAGAACTACAAACTACCATCAGAGAATAGTATAAACACTTGTATGCAAGTAAACTAGAAAATCTAGAAGAAATGGATAAATTCCTGGACCCCTATACCCTCCAAAGACTAAACCAGGAAGAAAACAAATCTCTGAACAGACCAATAACAAGTTCTGAAATTGAGGCGGCAATTAATAGCCTACCAATCACAAAAAGTCGAGGGCCAGACATACTCACAGCTGAATTCTACCAGAGGTACAAAGAGCAGAAAGTACCATTCCTTCTGAAACTATTCCAAACAATAGAAAAAGAGGGAATCTTCCCCAACTCATTTTATGAGGCCAGCAGCATCCTGATACCAAAACCTGGCGGAGACACACCAAAAAAAGAAAATTTTAGGCCAATATCCCTGATGAACATCACTGTGAAAATCCTCAATAAAATACTGGCAAACCGAATCCAGTAGCACATAAAAAAGCGTATCCACCACGATCAAGTTGGCTTCATAGCTGGATGCAAGGCTGCTTCAATATATGCAAATCAATAAACATATTCCATCACATAAACAGAACCAATGACAGAAAACACATGATTATCTCAATAGATCAGAAAAGGCTTTTGACACAACTCCACAGCCCTTCATACTAAAACTCACAATAAGCTAGGTATTGATGGAACGTATCTCAAAATAATAAGAGCTATTTATGGTAATCCGACAGCCAATATCATACTGAATGGTCAAAACCTGGAAGCATTCCCTTAGAAAACTGTCACAAGATAAGGATGTTATCTCTTACCATTTCTGTCCAACATAGTATTGGAAGTTCTGGCCAGGGCAGTCAGGCAACAGAAATAAATAAAGGGTATTCAGTTAGGAAATGAGGAAGTCAAATTGTCTCTCTTTGCAGATAACTTGATTGTATATTTAAAAAACCCCATCGTCTCAGCCGCAAATCTCCTTAAGCTGATACGCAACTTCAGCAAAGTCTCAGGATACAAAATCAATGTGCAAAAATCACAGTCATTCCTATATACCATTAACAGACAAACAGAGAGCCAAATCATGAGTGAACTCCCATTCACAATTGCTACAAACAGAATGAAATACCTAGGAATACAGCTTACAAGGGATATGAAGGACCTCTTCAAGGAGGACTACAAACCACTGCTCAAGGAAATAAGAGAGGACACAAACAAATGGAAAAACATTCTGTGCTCATGGATAGGAAGAATCAGTAACGTGAAAGTGGCCATACTGCCCAAAGTAATTTATAGATTCAGTGCTATCCCCATCAAGCTACCATTGACTTTCTTCACAGAATTGGAAAAAACTTCTTTAAATTTCATGTGGAACCAAAAAAGAGCCCACATAGCCAAGACAATCCTAAGCAAAAAGAACAAATCTGGGGCATCGCACTACCTGACTTCAAACTGTATTACAAGGCTACAGTAACCAAAACATCATGGTACTGGTACAAAAACAGATATATGGACAAATGGAACAGAACAGAGACCTCAGAAATAACACCACACATCTACAACCATCTGCTCTTTGACAAACCTGACAAAATCAAGCAATGGGGAAAGGATTCTCTATTTAATAAATGGTATTGGGAAAACTGGCTAGCCATATGCAGAAAGCTGGAACTGGATCCCTTCCTTACACCTTAGACAAAAATTAACTCGAGATGGATTAAAGACTTAAAGGTAAGACCTAAAACCATAAAAACCTAGAAGAAAACCTAGGCAATACCATTCTGCACATAGGCATGGGCAAAGACTTCATGACTAAAATACCAAAAGCAGGGGCAACAGAAGCCAAAATAGAAAAATGGGATCTAATTAAAGAACTTCCATGCAGCACAATAAAGTATCCTTAGAGTGAACAGACAGCCTACAGAATGGGAGAAAATTTTTGCAATCCATCTATCTGGCAAAGGGCTAATATTCAGAATCTACAAATAACTTAAACAAATTTACAAGAAGTAAAGAAACAACCCCATCAAAAAGTGGGCAAAGGATGGGAACAGACACTTCTCAAAAGAAGACATCTATGCAGCCAAAAGACACATGAAAAAATGTTCATCACTGGCCATCAGAGAAATGCAAATCAAAACCACAATGAGATGCCATCTCACACCAGTTAGAATGGCGATCATTAAAAACTCAGGAAACAGGAATCAACCCAAATGTCCATCTGTGACAGACTGGATTAAGAAAATGTGGCACATATACACCATGGAATACTATGCAGCCATAAAAAAGGATGAGTTTGCGTCCTTTGTAGGGACATGGATGCAGCTGGAAACCATCATTCTTAGCAAACTATCACAAGAAGAGAAAACCAAACACCGCATGTTCTCACTCATAGGTGGGAACTGAACAATGAGATCACTTGGACTCGGGAAGGGGAACATCACACACGGGGGCCTATCAGGGGGAGGGGGGAGGGGGGAGGGATTGCACTGGGGAGTTATACCTGATATAAATGATGAATTGATGGGTGCTGACGAGTTGATGGGTGCAGCACACCAACATGGCACAAGTATACATATGTAACAAACCTGCACGTTATGCACATGTACCCTAGAACTTAAAGTATAATAAAAAATAATAATAATAATTAAAAAAAAAAAACTCAGGAAACAACAGATGCTGGAGAGGATGTGGAGAAATAGGAACACTTTTACACTGTTGGTGAGAATGTAAATTAGTTCAACCGTTGCGTAAGACAGTGTGGCAATTCCTCAAGGATCTAGAACTAGAAATACCATTTGACCCAGCAATCCCGTTAGTGGGTATATACTCAAAGGATTGTAAATCATTCTACTATAAAGACACATGCACACGTATGTTTATTGTGGCACTATTCACAATAGCAAAAACTTGGAAGCAATCCAATTGCCCATCAATGATAGATTGGTCAAATAAAATGTGGCACATATCCAACATGGAATACTATGGAGCCATAAGAAGGATGTGTTCATGTCCTTTGCAGGGACTTGGATGAAGCTGGAAACTATCATTCTCAGTAAACTTAACACAAGAACAGAAAACCAAACACTGCATCTTCTCACTTGTAAGTGGGCATTGAATGATGAGAACACATGGACACGGGGGGAGGGGGAACATCACACACCAGGGCCTGTCGGGGGGTGGGAGCTGGAGGAAATTAGCATTAGGAGAAATACCTAATGTAGATGACGGGTTGATGGTGCAGTAAACCACCATGGCACATGTATACGTATTTAACAAACCTGTACATTCTGCACATGCACCCCAGAACTTAAAGTATAGCTTAAGAAAAAGAAAAAAAATCAGATTCTCTCAATTTGACGTGTGGAAGAATTCATTCACTTTACGTTACAAAAGAGTATTTAAAAAATCTCAAATGGTTTCCTTCCCTCGTACATTACAGAAACAGGCCAACCACAAGCTCCATCTCTAAGACTCCGTGGCAGAAAGAGAACAATTCCAATGATGAGGCAGACTTAGTTCCATGTTATGACCGCATTACAGCACAGTTTTATTTTTACTCAAACGTATTCCTTCAACTTAATCTGTGAAAACCTTGTTTTACATTTTGTAATGTCTGACTATTGAAACAATCCCATCCATGAAAACTCTCTAAATCTTTCAAGGGAAAATAATTCTTTCGTTTATCTTTGTTTCTTTCTTAATGTATTTATTTCATTCTGGACTTCTAAAGTTTGGTTTCCCCTCTGGGTTGACACAAGTCTGCTGACTTGGGATGTTTCTTCCTCCTGGAAGACACAGCCCTAGACCAAGGTGCATAGTTTGGGTAATTCAATGAGGTCCAATTACAGCCTCTAATTACCTCTTTCTCCAGGTGCTTTTTGGCCGTGCACAAACTTTGCAGTTATGTCACAGGCCGTGACTTTGTTTCAGATTACAATTTGTGTACATGCCTTCATTCCCCTAACTCTTAGGTTTGGGGCTTAAATGTCATCCTTCTTGGCTGTCATTCTATAGTACACATTCAACTTGGTTAAAAAATGTAATAATCATATAGTCACTGTATACAAATCTAGTACAAGCTTAGATCTTTGGAAATTATATTTCTTTGCTTATAATATATATGATTCCTGATCAATGATTATCTAAGAAAAATATGCCTTTTGTTTCCCCTACATATTTCTGCTGTCATATCTTAAGCATAACACTATATGTATGAAACAGGAGGATAACCCTTGTGGTCCACTTGGAAGGACAAAGCAAATGTGTTTAAACAATGTGAGACAGGAAAGGGTTAGGGTCTTCACTTCCTCTCTCTCCTGTCATTCAACTGGCCCCTGAATACACATCTCACTTTGTTCTCAGTTTCACATCAATATTATGATGGAAGAAGAGCAAGTTGATATTTTCTATTGAATATACAAGCCATTATGTAAATCTGTCATTCTGGAAAACTCCCTGAGAAGTAGCCATGCTTGAAGATGATATTCCGTATAGCATTGAACTAGAAAACCAAATTACTACTGAAAGGAGAGAAAACCCTTGTGTCACTTAGTCTATTTCCTCCTCAAGTGAAAGCCCTAAAGATGGTAACATTGTGGTTGTGGAAATGTGGCAAGAATTATACATGGGTTTATACATAGGTTCAGGCATTCTGTTTTCAGGAACTAGCCTGCTATATGGTAGAGCTAGATGTTTTTCAGAGCCACTTATTAAACCAGTACCACAACTCTGTAACGTAGTTATCACTATCTGCATTCTTTCAGTGAAGCGGCTGGATGGAATAACTTGCTCACTGTCTCACAGCTGGTAAGCAGTGGAGCTGAGAGTCACAGGCAAGGTTCCCAGATAGCCCACGGATTCACCACGTATATAAGAGCTACACAGTTTGTCTATTAAGCTCTGAACAGAGATGCGCTATGCACCAATAGCAAACATTAACCCAGTTATCTGTAAACTCAAGCATGAGTTTATTTATTTATAGGAAATCTGGTTGGGAAATTGAATTTCAATTCACCCTACTGCTCACCATCAAAAGAAGGCTAGCAACTTGAGTAATGGAAACCCCGTGACACCAAATATTAACATTTCATGACTTTTCATTCCAGGGAGGCATTCCTTTCGCTAGGATTCTTTCTTCAAAGCAGTGATTTCACAATGCAATTAATTTGCTTTCATTTTGCAATTACATACTTAATCCAACAATAAAGAGTGACTTCATACCTCATTCCTTGAACAAGACCTGATGGAGCACTTCATTCTGTGGAGAATGGAAGACTAAGTTATCAATTCTAGCTTTCCCTGATAAGTATCCGTGGAGGAAATTGTGAGTGAAATGAACAGGAGCTAATAATTTGAATGAAAAGGATCTCAACCCGAAGGCCATCTGAGACTTAGGAAATAAGCAAATGTTTTTTCTATGATAAATTATTTTGGTACTTTCATGAGTTTATGTTACAAAATTTAAAGTAAGTTATATATTTTAATTTTCTTTCTTTCTTTTTTTTTTTTTTTTTTT
>NW_012116566.1:3798409-3861435 GCF_000951035.1 Colobus angolensis palliatus
CCAGGCTGGAGTGCAGTGGTGCAATCTTGGCTCACTGCAACCTCCGCCTCTTGGGTTCAAGTGATTCTCCTGCCTCAGCCTCCTGAGTAGCTGGGATTACAGGCAAGCACCACCATGCCCAGCTAATTTTTGTATTTTTTTGAGATGTAGTTTCACTCTGTCACCAGGCTGGAGTGCAGTGGCACGATCTCAGCCCACTGCAACCTCCCACTCCCTGGTTCAAGCGATTCTTCTGCCGAGTAGCTGGGATTACAGGTGCCAGCCACCACACCCAACTAATTTTTGTATTTTTAGTAGAGACGGGGTTTCACCATGTTGGCCAGGATGGTCTCGATCTCCTGACCTCATGATCCGCTGACCTTGGCATCCCAAACTCCTGGGATTACAGGAGTGAGCCACCGCACCCAGCTTGTATTTTAAATTTTAAGTCATCTTAATACAGTCAGCCCTGAAAACTCTTAATGTTTGTCAAGGTATGACACAGAAATGAACTTTTAAAAAATGTTCTATTGATAACAATATAGTATGTACATAATTATTTGATAGTTATGATATTTTGCATAAAAGTATCAAGGTTAGCAACCAATTTATATTATTATGTAATAACATTTTCATTAGCAGCTTTATCTGAGACATTCAGGTCTGAATGAATTTCTAGACTAAACCTTTTACATTAAGTTCTCTGTAGCTTTGAGGTATGTTGGTAACTAATGGAATTTGAAGAAGGAATAGCATCTAGTCTTGAGATGGTTTCTATCTTCTTGGCTTGCTAAGAAATGCTAATTTGGAGTGTTGCCAATCAAATCCCTTTTAGTATCATTAAAATTAATTTCACAAACTAATATAATTTAGACGCATAGCAAGTCACTTAATGCTATTAGCTATGAATACAATGATAAAGAGTATCTTTAAATATTATTATTATACATATCAAACACCTTATTGTACTTATTTTCTTATTCTTCATAGGTCAAATGATGACTCTATTCTGGATTATTTTAATTATTATGATCTTTGATTTATACAGTCTTTGTACTGGAAAAGCATTTTAAGGTTTTTACAAGTTTAAAATTTGGCTTTATTAGTCTCTTGTTTCTAAATACTGCTTTGGAATAGAGTATTTGGGGATGGTAATTAAGAAAATAATTTATCATGTTAATTGAAACCACATGCATTTTATACACACACATGTAGTTTAATTCATGCTGTTAGGAAGACATCATATTTTAATGGTTTTCCCCATTGTTGTTTTCCAGGAATAGGTATCTTTTTCTTCCGGGAATATTTCTGTTCTGCTCATTAAGCACCTTAATAGTTACATAACTCTATTTTCCACTGTACTTATTGACAGGCTCTATATGTTAAAATGTTGATTGCAGATAGGAATGGAAAACTCAGTTTCATGATTGAATATCTTCTCTTTAATGGAAAAATTTGATTGTCTTTTTAATATAGATCAGTCTAAAGGCAAGTGGAGAACATTAGGGTGATCTAATTTTCATCAGTCTTATATTTCAAATCAATTATGCAGACACATTTTTTATGATGTCACGGCCACTTTACAGAAAGTGCAAATGTATGGCAGGACATCTGTGGTGACTTTGTGGGTGCTGTGTTGGAGTCTTGCATTTCCTTAGACCCCGACTAGAGGCATTTCTTAAAACAAAAATCTTAAAAATAGCTAGGAATCATTTGGTGCCTTCCTCACTTCTCATTCTCACAACTCATGGCTTAATGCCATCCTGGTCTTGACATAATGCTCTGGTGTGCTCCTTCTCAAGTGAGTATAGACTGGAAATACTTTGTCTGCTTTATTTGTTTACTGGCACCTTTATGTAGACCAGCAATCTCCAACCTTTTCGATACCATGGCCCAGTTTTGTGGAAGATGGTTTTTCCATGGATGGGGTTTTGGGATGGGGAGGCAGGGGGATGTTTTGGGAGATGAAACTGTCCCCTCTCATAAAGAGTGCACAACCTGGATCTCTTGCATGTGCAGTTCACAGTAGAGTTTGTGCATCCATCAGTGATGATTAATACTGAGTGTCAACTTGGTTGGACTGAAGGATGTAAGCTATTGATCCTGGGTGTGTCTGTGAGGGTGTTGCCAAAGGAGATTAACATTTGAGTCAGTGGGCTGGGAAAGGCAGACCCACCCTTAATCTGGGTGGGCACCATCTTACCAGCTGCCAACATGGCTAGAATATAAAGCAGGCAGAAAATGGTGAAAAGCTTAGACTGGCTTAGCCTCCCAGTGTACGTCTTTCTCCATTGCTGGATACTTCCTGCCCTCACACATTGGACTCCAAGTTCTTCAGCTTTGGGACTCAGACTGGCTTCCTTGCTCCTCAGCTTGCAGATGTCCTGTTGTGGGATCTTGTGATCATGATTGTGTGAGTTAATACTACTTAGTAAACTCCTCTTTATATATACACAAACACACGTATACACAAACATAAATATGTGTACATATATGTATATATGAACTATGTAGCCATGTTTCAGAAATATACATATATGTGTGTGTATATATATATGTGTGTATTTATACATATATGTGTGTGTGTGCATGTATACACATATATACACACACACATATATATATATATGTATCCTACTAGTTCTGTCCCTCTAGAGAACCCTAATACAGAATCTAATGCCGCTGCTGATGTGACAGGAGGCAGAGTTTGAATGGTAGTGCTTATTTGCCTGCCACTCACCTCCTGTCTGCCACTCAGTTCCTAACATGCTACCAACCAGTACCAGTCCATGACATACATAAAAACCAGAAAAACTTAAAAAGAAAAATGAATTCAGCTTATTGGAAAAAAATTTAAAAAACAGATAATCATTAGGGAACAGAAATAGATGTGTATGATGATTGCTTATTTCTTTTTCTAGCTAAAGCCAAATAAAGCAGTTGTTACAAAGGTTACTGGGAAGTTGACGATTTTTTAAAAAGATCTGTATTAATGATGATAAGGAGTTAGATGTAAGCATGAACCTGTAGGTTTGGGAAGAGTGCTAGACAAAGCCACAAAAGCTATTTTGTGACATAGATCCTATGATGTTACTTGGAAGACATCTTAGATCGCTTATTCTAGAGATGAGAAACAAGTTCAGAAAGGTAAGTAGATGTTGGGAAAGTTTGCAATAAAAAAGTAGCAGAACTGAAATAGTCATACTTTCTTAATAAGTAACTTATGGGACCTTCGAGGAACTTAGATTCCTGATTTCTTAAATGAGGCATCATGTCTTGTGGAATCCATCGCCTACATATCTCTTGAAATGACACTTTTTTCAAGTCTGTGACTTTCCTTAATCTGATCTTTTAAGAAGTTTATATTTCTCAACATTTATTTTCGTGAAACCTAATTAGATTATCTCAAAATTAATTTAATAAGGTTTTAAAAATATGTAAACAAGAGAGCTTTATAAAAGTACATATCTAAAGTGGGTGATAAGCTGTATCTATGTTAGGTCATTCAGAAAGCAACTCACCATGGCTACAAAAATGGAAAGAGGCCTATTTTCATTAAAAGCAAGTATTATCATTGTTTTTCGATAAATATTACTCAAATGATTCTCTGATCTAGCGACTGAGTAGCCGTGTTTCAGAAATCAAACCACATTTTCAACTCCCACTTAGATCTTTCTTTAAAAGTTTCAATTTGTTATTTTGCTCGATTTTTAAATTAAATGTTACTTTTAATTATATTGATCCTATATAGATTTGTGTACTTTAACTGTATTTTACTTTATCACCTGGATAATTTTATGCCATTAGAACTAAGACGTTTTTAAGTTTATTGTATCAACTTGCAATGCATGCCCACACACATTCAAACTAGACTAATTTAAATATGTGAAATTTGTAAGGGTGCCATGTGTCAATAACCGAAACACATTCAATGTCACCATCTTCTCTTTCTCAACTTGTTTTTCCTCCCAAATTTTCTTTTATACTAATGACCCATTTGTTTCTTGTGTGACTCACTCATTGCCTACATGTATATGAAATCTTCAGATTTTTAGGGGGAACTGAACCTACTCCAGAGGCTCAAGACCCATATTTTTAGGCATCTACTGGTCATTTCCATCTGGGCATCTCCTCTTTCAATGTTTGGCATCTTACCAGCCTCATAGTCAAAATGATATCATTCATATAATTGTTCCCAGAGTTAGATACTGTTCCCAAATCTCTTCTGCCCAACGATTGTTCTTTCTCCTTAAATCAGGCAGGCTCAACACTTTTGACAGACTTTTCTCGTACCATACTTATCCAATAGTAGACCTTCATGAAGTAGCTTCTTCCTGTTCTTTCATTAAATTTCTCCTTCCCCCATCCTTTTTATGGCCTTAGTGACCTCAGGTAGCAGCTTCTTGACTGGTCTGCCTATGGAGATCTCATTCTATTACTATTGCGTGATAAATTCAGCAGCCAGGTTAAACTTCTTCAAGCACAAACTGCTGAGCTTATCCCACCAGCTCAAATTTCTTTAAAGTGTCTCCATTGCTAATGTAATAAAGACTCTTTATTGACAGCTAAAGAAGTTCAAAATCTGATTTCATCCTGTCTTCTCACTACTTCCGGATAAGTATCCAATATTCTAGCCTGTTGAGTATTTACAATTCTCCTGAAAGTGGTATATACTATTACGACTACAGTAAGAACCCTTCTTGACATATATTTGCCTGGAATTCTGCTTCTGGTCATAAAGACGTTACCGGTAGCTGATGTACACTCATGACATAAACAATTATAAAACTGGACAGATATACGAAGCAACTGTTTTCAGGCTTTGGGCTACTGAAGAGAGTCCTTGAAGAGACGAGGAGTAAAAAAAGCATTAAAATACCGGGACCTAATGCAGGAAACAGTGGCCCTGTTCATAGTTGCATTTGGCCTTAACGTGTCATGCTGGATGGTATGGAGCAGCCACTGCACCTGTGTAGGGAGAGTCTATTGAGCAGGCATCAGGAGTCCTTGTTCCATGTTCCCTTGTTCTAATTCTGGATGTAGAGCCATGTACGAGCTCTACGTCCTTGCATCAATGTGCATGCTAACACTTGAAACGCTATAATGCACCAGACAAGAGAATGATGCCTTCAAGTCTACAGTCCACACACGAACTTATGCTTCTATAGGAGTTAAGGATTCATTCTAATTGCATATACAATATTAAGAATACAGTCTTACTGGTATACGCCCTTGGTATCTGAGGAGGACTGGTTCCAGCACTCCCAGATACCAAAATTCCCAGATATCCAAATATCTTATATAAAATGATGTGGTATTTGCATATAACCTATGCACAGTCTCCTATATATGTCAAATCATCTCTATATTACTTATAATACCTAATACCATGTAAATGCTATGAAAATAGTTCTTATAGTGTACTGTTTTTTACTTGTATTATTTGTATTGTTTTATTTTAAAAAAGTTTTTCTAAATAATTTTGATCTGCCATTGGTTGAATCTGTGGATGAGGAACCGTGGATACAAAGGGTGAAACATATTTGCAAGTAAATAATCTACCATTAAAGCACAATCGACTGAAATGAATTTTTAAAAGTTTTTATTAAACTACCAAATGATTGCTGAATGTGATCTGGTTATAAGCTCTGTTTTATGATAATATTTAATTCATAATTGATCTCTAAATTCTTTTCAGTTATCCTTTGTAAACTAAAGACGTGATTTGTGTTGTTAGATAAAACTGTGATTTAAAATTTCAAGGTCTGTACATCTTTTTGAAACTCATTTTAGCAGCCAGTAATGCAGATTGTCAGGAAATGTGTTCATATAGCGCAGTGTAAATTTTTAATTCACTAATTTGTCACTTCCTCCCCTCAGCAATCAGCTGTCGTTTATGGAAAGCTTACAAGCTGAGTGCATGAAGCCAGGGGGCTTAAGTGACTTCAAGACATTGACTGTAATGTTTTTATGGCCTTGACAAAGATGAGGGATGCCAGTTTTTTTCAGTTTAGTGAGTTTCCACGGAATACAACAATACAGATAGAACAGGAAGTCAGGAAATAAGAGCTTTCCCATAATGGATTCTGTTTATTCCTTGGTTGTCAGTAATTTAACTTGACTGCATCTGATCTGCTGGAGAACAACAGATAGATTCAGAATACATCACTGCCACCGAGCTAGTCACAATATCTGTGACATGTATTAGGGAAATTAACACAGATTTATTTCTTCATCTTGCTCTTGCTTCTCACCTGCTAGCAATTATATTTTTCCTCACCTGCGAAAGGTTACTTGGACTAGGTTTATGTAATGAAGACAGTGGATCGTGAGTCAATAGAAATACACACAGATGCATACAAGATATTTTCAAGAATTTTTTTTTATTCTCACTTGGTTAAAAAGATGTAATAATGCAAGTTTCACAGTCTTTATAAAACTTGAAGAGGAAGCTTACTATAATTTGAATATAGGTATTCAGGAAATACTTGTGTAATCGATTAAAATACGATATAATAATTAATTTTTGAAAAATAAAAATTTGATTTAGTAATGAAAATAAAGTGTTCTTCTGGATAATGATTTGGAGAAAATGATTTTCAACCACTTTAAATAAAATTATAACCACCTATATAACAAAAGTCATAAAGTTAATAAGAAGCAACTTAGGTTTTTATATCATTCAAAATATGAAGCATTAAGTTTATGTTTTTTTCTTTTTCTCCTTTTTATAATTTCAACTTTGAAATTTAGGGGATACATGTGCAACCTTGTTACATGCATATATTGTGTGATACTGAGTTTTGGGGTTAAGTTTAAAGGTATTTGAGTTTTATGCACAATAGATTTATCAGAATATTTTCAAAAATTATTTTGATTGATGTGCCAATTGAAGTTATTTAAAATGTACTTGTTGAATAACATTGGTCTGAAAAATTGCCATTTGTATTGTCAGTCTTTAGTGTGATTGTCACAAACTGTTTGACTAATGGTCAGAATTACTAGCACTGCTTAAATGGGAGTATTCAGAGCTACTTTAAAACTAAAATGAAATTATTTTTTGTGTTTAAATAAAACCCGAGACACTTTGAATTTAATATATATGGTTGCTTTATATACTGCTAAGAGAGAAAGGAAGAAAAGAATGAAGGGAGGAGGAAATGAAGGAAGGAAGGAGAGACAAAGAGGAGAAAGAAAGAAAAAGGAAGGAAACAGAGAGAGAGAGAGAGCGAGAGAAAACCCAATACAAATATGTTAGCATGCAAAGTAGGACACAAAGCTTTTTTGTTACTTCACATGTTTATTTTATACCTATTGGAAAAGCTGATTTAGACTTATCTAGATATAAATTTTTATCATGTATGATTATATTATTGTTGCACATTCTTTAAAAAAAATGAAAATAAGAGTTCAATAAGGTGACTAAGAATTCCGAAAAAAATATTCCACTTTCTTTTCTGATTCACTTTTGATGCTGAGCCATCAGCGTCTTAGTTTTCCCCACACTGCCACCCTCTGTGAAATGAAAAGTGGTGAGGCTGCAGGACATTTTTAAGAAGTGTTTCACGATTGCCTTCTGTGCTTGATTTACAAGCTGTTGAGACACATTCTTCGAGTTTTATTTTCTTGGTCTCATCAGAACAACAGCCCCAACTGATATTCCTAACTCAAAGCCCTTAAAGTGTTTGTTGAATGATACTCAGAGGGCCAAGTTCTCACCTGTGCTGGGTTTGAGAATTCTGCCATGGCCACCATAAGGCCAAAAGGGATTGTAAGAAGACACTGCCTGTCCTCTTTATTCTGATTTCAGAAACATTAAAATGGAAGAAATGTGCGTCTCAGAATTGTTGAGATGGACTGTTTTATCATTGACTTCCTTTCGTCACAGTTCCTTTCCTCCATAAAGGAAGGAGCTATGCAAGTTCCTTCCTTTATGGAGCTTGAATAGTTACAAAGTTGTTAGTTGTGCATCTTTTGTGGCTCTGCTTTAGCACTCACCTGCGATAAGAGAGAGGGTGAAGGCTTTCCTGTCAATGAGTTTCCACTGTTTGTGGATCAGTAGGAGCAATAGTTATCTTTTGAGATTGGTGGGTGGTGGGGTCATTGGTGGTAACAGTGCAATGTGTGTTTGGAATAACCCGTGCAGTTACTGAGAGAGAGAATCTGGAAAACAAAGAACCTAATACACTGAAGGCAAAAATGAGGTTGCATAGTGACTCTGTTCACATTAGTATTTCTTTTTTTCTGGGAGTGTTCAGCAGGGGTATAGAAGCAGGGATGGTATAGGGTTGGGCTGAGCAAAGGTGGAGGTTTTATAAAGTCAGCTTAGACGGCTCTAATTTCTGGAGTATTTAACAAGACCATTGCAAAGGGTAACATTGCACACAGAATTAAAGAGGAGAGACATGAAACCACTTATTGATTGTATTTCTAGGTAACGTATATATGAATTAAAACTGAAAAAGCATGCATAAAGATTTTTAAAATCTAGATGCATCTTGTTGGAAACGTAGGTCTGCTTTGACTGTAATTTAGAGTCTCATGACAATTTACGGTTCTCTTTTTATGTAGCTATGTCTGAATTCTGAAATCCTGAAACCGATTTAGAATGGAAGTATTCAGAGCTACTTTAAAACTAAAATGTTTTTTTTTTTTTTTTTTACCGAATCAAAGAATAATCTGCTGCAGGTGCAACCTTTATGACACCATTATGGAAATAAGTCAAAGATCGCTGACTCAGTACGTCCTGTATTAGAAACCAAATGAGTGTGTGTCATCATTGAAAGAAAAAAAAAATAGCAACCTGGGAAACCTGGAGCCATATTAGCGGCCGCTTCAATTACTGAAACCACAGTGTGTGTGATGTTTACTTCCTGGGTAACCGTACATGAAATGTACAAAAGCTACTTAGGGCTGCTTCTAGTACATTTGGATTGATCTTCTTTGATTCCTAAGCTCTGAATGAAAATAATCAATCAATATAAGCAAAGCTTTTTGCCATTTATATTGTGATGTATTTCAGCTAAAAACATATGACCTTGAGCTGAACAATGCATGGACTTCTTCCTTAAAAATTATTTATTAATATAATTTATTATGGAATGATCTTACGTAAACCTGGAAGGATTGATCATGACAAGAATAAGAGTAATGAGTTTCTTCTCAATCCTGTTCTTTTACTTTACAAATGCCAATTGTGAGATATCCATTTTATGGAGAGCAGAGTCCTACTGGTTGATGTCATGCTGTCTTAAGGAAATATATGGCTGTGTTTTGCAGAATGGGGGTGGTGGTTGCACCTTGGATAATGAAAGATTTAGGAAATAATAGTAACTGACTGAATATAAGAACCTTAATCCCCAATGTTTTCTTAACAGGTTAAATATTATCTGCCTGAAAAAGAAATTAGTTAAGTCTCTCTTACATGTGAAAAACTAGAGGCATTCCCATTAAGGTGCAGTATGGGCAACTGTATTTAGTGATAAATCTATTTAAAATTGTTCAGGAAGTGCTAATCAAAACATTCTGTAAAACAATATGAAATGATAAATTTTGAATGTTGAAAAACTAAATGATTTATGTAACCCAGTATAACTAACTGATAAATGATTAGAATTAATAATCTTCCAACAGGGCAGCAAGATAATATACATAAACCAATGCTCCCCACAGTTGACAAAATTTTTTCTCTGTCTTATCTGAAACATATTTTCATAATTAAGAAGTGTCAAACAATTAGGTAGAGAAAAAAATGTACCTGATCATAATAAAGGCCATATATGACAAGGCTGCAGCTGACATCATCCTCGACAGTGAAAAGCCAAAAGCCTTTCCTCTAAGATCAGACACAAGACAAGGATGCCCATTGCCACTTCTATGCAGCACAGGGCTAGAAGTCCTAGCCAGAGCAATTAGGCAAGAGAAGAAAATAAAAGACATCCATACTGGAAAGGAAGAAGTAAAATTATCTCCATTTGAAGATGACATGGTCCTGTATGTAAAAAAAAAAAAAAACAAAAAACCCGAAAGATGCAAACGGTTAGAACTAAGGTGAAGTTGTAGGCCACAAAAGCAGCATACAAAAATCACTCATGTTTCTATACACTAATATTGAATTAGCAGTGAGTTTCTTTAATGAAAATCTTTTAAAAATCTCATTTACAATAACATCAAAAGGAATAAAAATGCTAATGAATAAATTTAAAGAGGAGAAAGATCTATACCCTGAGAAGTAGAAAACATTGATGAAAGACATTGAAGATGACACAAATTGACAGATAACCCATGCTCATGGGTTGGAAGAATTAGTATTGTTAAAATGTCCATACTACCCAAAGTCATCTACAGATTCAATGAATGTAATCTGCACCAAAATCCCAATGGCATTCTTTACAGAAATAGAAAAATCGTTCTAAAATTGGATGGTACCATGAAGAACAAAGCAATCTGGAGCAAAAGAACAAAGCTGGAGGCATCATACTACCTGATTTTTAAGGGTACTGAAAAGAGCTATGATAATAATTAAAATAATATGGTTCTAACATAAAAACAGGCACAAAGACTAATGGAACAGAATAGAGATCCTGGAAATAAACTCACCTACATACGGTCAACTAGTCTTTGACAAAGGCATCAAGACCAAACAAAGGGAAAAGGGCAGTCTTCAATAAATGGTGTTGGGAAAATTGGATGTCCGCATGCAAAATAATGACATTGAACCCTTATCTTAAACCGTACATAAAAATCAACTTAAAATGGAGTAAGAATTAAATGTAAACCCTGAAAATGTAATAAATCTAGAAGAACACATAGTGAAAAAGCTCCTTAACGTTGATCTTGGCAATGATTTTGTGAATATGACTCCAAAAGAACAGGCAACCAAAGGGGAAGAAGAAACCCAAGCAAGCAAGCCTACATCAAACTAAAATGTTTTGGCACAGCAGAGGAAACAACAAAATGAAAAGGCAACCTATGGAATGAGAGAAAATATTTGCCAACCATGTATCTGCTAGAAGGCTAATATCCAAAATATATAGCAGAACTCATATAATTCAATATTTACAAAAAACACACATAACCCAGTTTAAAAATGACCAAAGGAACTGAATAGACATTTTTCCAAGGAAGACATACAAATGACCAACAGGTATGTAAAAAGGGCTAAATAACACTAATCATCAGGGAACTGCAAATGAAAACCTTGATGAGCTATCACCTCACATCTGTTAGGATGGCTTTTATTAAAAAGCCAAATGATAATGACTGTTATTGAGGTGAGGAGTAAAGGGGACCCTCATCGTGAGACTGAAAATTGGTAGAGCCATTAGGGTATGGCATTTTCTCAAAAAATGAAAAACAAAACTACCACACAGCAATCGCACTATAATGGGTATATGTGGGACTATTAAAAAGGAATTAAAATCAGTATACCAAAGAGATATCCACATTCCCATATTCCTGGTGGCATTGTTAGTAATAGTCAAGATATGGATACAACCTAAATGTCTGTCAGTGGATGAATGGATGAAGAAATTGTAGGTTACACACACACGCGCACGTGCACGCACACATGAATTTTGTTCAGCCTTAAAAAAGAAGGAAATCCTGCCATCTGCAAAAACATAGATGGAGGACATTATGCCAAGTAAAATAAGCCAGACACAGAAAGAAAAATGCTACATGAGCTCTCTTATGTATGTAATTGAAAGAAATTGGACCCTTAGAAAAAGAGTAGAAAGATGGTTGCTAGAAAGATGGTTGCTAGGGGTTTGGGTGTGGGGAAAATGGGAAGACATAGGCCAAAGTGTACAAACTTTCATTTATAAGATTAATAAATTCTTGAGATTAAATGTACAGCATGGCAATCATAGTTAATGTGTATTTGAAATTTGCTAAAAGAGTAGGTCATAAGTCTTCCCATCACACACACACAACATCTTATATGAAGCAATGGATATGTTAATTAGCTTAATTGTGGTGATTACTTCACAATGTCTATGTATATCAAAACAGTAAAATATCCGGTAACACAAATTTCTTCTCTACATCTTGACAATAAAATTTAAAAAGGAAAATAAGGAAACAATGCTTTCCTATAGACTAACAATAACAATACAGTGAGAAAAGGTGCCATTCGCCAATGTCAATACAATATAAATAGCTAGAAATGTATAAATTATTTGAGAGTCAGTCTGAAAGCTCACTGACTGTATTAGTCCATTCTTGCATTGCTCTGAAGAACCACCTGAGACTGGGTTATTTATATAAGAAAAAGAGGTTTAATTGATTCACACTTCTGCAGGCTGTACAAGAAGCATGGCTGAGGAGGTCTCATGAAACTTAGGACAGAAGGCAAAAGGGAAGCAGGCGTGTCTTACATGGCCGTAGGAGGAGGAAAAAAGCAAACGGGGAGGTGCTACGTGCTTTTAAACAACCAGATCTCGTGAGAACTCACTCACTATCACAAAAATAGCAAGGGAGAAATCCATCTCCAAGATCCAGTTACCCCCAACCAAGCCCCACCGCCAACATTGGGGATTACAATTTGACATAAGATTTGTGCAGGGACACAAATCCAAGCTATATCACTCTGCCCCTGGCCCCTCCCAAATCTCCTGTCCTTCTCACATTGCAAAATACAATCATCCCTTTTCAACAGTCCCCCAAGTCTGAACTCATTTCAGCATTAACTTAAAAGTTCACAGTCCAAAGTCTCATTTGAGACTAGTCAAGTCCCTTCTTCCTATGAGCCTCTGAAAAAAAAAAAGAGTTATTTACTTCCAAGATACAATGGGGGTGCAGGCATTGGGTAAAGACCCCTATTCCAAAAGGGAGAAATCAGCCAAAACAAAGAGGCTACAGGCCGCATGCAAGTCTGAAACCCAGCAGGGCAGTCATTAAATCTTAAAGCTTCAAAATAATCTGCTTTGATTCTGTTTCTCACATCCAGGCCACGAGGGCTGGGCTCCTAATGCCTTGGATATCTCCACCCCTGTGGCTTTGCAGGGTACAGCTTCTGTGGCTGCTTTCATGGGCAGGTATTCATTGCCTATGACTTTTCAAGTCACACAGTGCAAGCTGTGAGTAGATCTATCATTCTGGGTTCTGAAAGATGGTAGCCCTTATCTCACAGCTCCACTAAGTGGGGACTCTATCTGGGGTATCCTACCCCACATTTCCCTTCCACACTCCCCTAGTAGAGGTTCTCCATGAGGGCTCTGCCCCTGTGGCAGACTTTGCCTGCATATTCAGGTATTTCCAAACTTCTTCTGAAATCTAGACAGAGGCTCTAAAGCCTCAATTCTTGCCCTCTGTGCACCTGCAGGCTTCATACCATGTGGAAACTGCCATGGCTTCCGTTTTGCAACCTCTGGAGCAGCAACCTGAGATGTATCTGAGACCCTTTTAGCCATGGCTAGAACTGGAGTGTCTGGGACACAGGGAGCAGTATCCTGAGGTTGCACAGAGTAGTGAGGCCCTGGGCCTTCCTTCAAACCATTATTCCTGCCTATGCCTCCAGGCCTGTAATGGGAGGGGCTACTGCAAAAGTCTCTGAAATGCCTTCAAGGTATTTTCCCCATTGTTTTGGCTATTAACATTGGGCTTCTCCTTACTTGTGCTAATTTCTGCAGCTGGCTTGAATTTCTCCCCAGAAAATGGGTTTTTCTTTTCTACCACATGATTAGGCTGCAAGTTTTCTGAGCTTTTTACTCTGCTCTCCTTTTAAATATACGTTCCAGTTTCAGATCATCTGTTTGCTCGTGAATATGACCATATGCTGATAGAAGCAGCCAGGCCACAACTTGGACACTTTGCTGCTTAGAAATTTCTTCCACCAGATACCTTATATCATCACTCTCACGTTCAAAGTTCTGCAGCTCTGTAGGGCAGAAACACAGTGTCACGAGTCTGTTTGCTAAAGCATGGCAAGAGTGAATTTCACTTCAGTTCCCAATAAGTTCCTCATCTTCATCTGAGACCACCTCAGCCTGGACTTCATTGTCCATATCACTATCAGCGTTTTGGTCACAACAATATGACAAATCTCTAGGAAGTTCCACGCTTTCCCACAACTTCCTATCTCCTTCTGACCCCTTCAAACTAGTCCAACCTCTGCCTCTTACCCAGTTCCAAAGTCACTTCCACATTTTCAGGTATCTTTATAGCAATGCCCCACTTCTCAGTACCAATTTTCTGTATTACTCCATTCTTGCATTGCTATAAAGAACTACTGAGATTGGGTAATTTATAAAGAAAAGAGGTTTAAAAGACTCACAGTTCTGCAGGCTGTACAGGAAGCATGGCTACAGAGACCTCAGGAAACTCACTATCACAGGTGAAGGTGAAGCAGACATGTCTTCCATGGCTGGAGCAGTAGGAAGAGAGTGAAGGAGGAGGGATTGCACACTTTTAAACAACCTGATCTCATGGAATTTTACCCACTATCATGAAAACAGCAAAGGGAAAGTCACCCCCATGATCCAATCACCTTCTACCAGGCCTCTCCTCCAACACTGGGGATTGCAATTCAACAAGAGTTTTGGATGGGAACACAAATTCAAATCATATCATTGAATGAAGTCATGGGTTCTGGAACCAAGAGTGTATAACAAAAATACTAGTTTTGTCACTCGCTGGCTAGGTGATATTAAGTCATTCATTCATTTAATTTAAAGGGACCTCTCTGTGCCTTGGTTTTCCATCTGTGAAATGAAAATAATAATTATAAAAATAATAATAATGCCAAAGTCATATGTTCATCATGAGACTTAGAAGAGTTAATTGTTGTAAAGCATTCTAATGATGCCTACAATATAGTAAAAACTGTGAACATTAGTTATATTAATAATAGAAAACTTTAATGAAGAGCATAAATAATTGGATAAAACAGTAACCACAATCTTGAACAAGAAGACAGTATTCAACAGTGTCAGTTCCACCTGAATTAGTCTGTATTTAACCCAAATCCTATCCCAACCTCATCATAGTTTGTTTCTTTATGGCCAGGTGCAGTGGCTCACACCTGTAATTTCTGCACTTTGGGAGGCTGAGGTGGGTGGATCACTTGAGTTCAGGAGTTTGAGACCAGCCTGACCAACATAGTGAAACCCCATCTCTACTAGAAATGCAAAATTAGCTGGGTGTGGTAGTGCACACCTGTAATCCCAGCTACTCTGGAGGCTGAGGCAGGAGAATCACTTGAACCCGGGAGGCAGAGGTTGCAGTGAGCCAAGATAACACCACTGCACTCCAGCCTGGGTGACAGAGCAAGACTCTGTCTCAAAAAAAGAAGTTTATTTCTTTAATGAAAGTGATATGTTATAGTCATATAGGGTACAAAGTTTAGACTTAGACAACCTGAGTTACTTAATGTTTGAAACCTTTATTCTCCTAATTCATAAAGCAAATGTAATAATAAAACCTGTCTCATATGAGTAAATTTGATTACCTATGTAAATAAAGTTTTTAATACAATCCTTGATCCATAGAAATAAATACAAAAGTGGTAGTTGACTTTTTAAATTAGCGTTTGGAGGACAAAGAATTTTACTATAGGAATAATTACATAAGAGTAGAAAAGTATTTGTTCTAAAAGGGAGGGGAATAAATAATATTCTCTTAGACACAACAATGTGTTATCCATCTTCAGCAATAAATGTGGCACAAGTTCAATAAAGTAAATGGAGCTGAAGATAAAATATGAAATCTGATTTCAGTAACAATACACAGTAGTAGGTAAAAATCTTCTCTATATCAGTACCACTTTAAGCATTTTACTTATAAATTAATCACAGTGAGATTAAGTGATCTCCTCAAAGTCTGTTGAGTGTCAGGTGGAATTGGATCCAAGCAGCTGGCTCTAGGATCTGTACTCTTTGCCAGGGTGCTAGAAGATTCTACTAGTTATAGAGTTGAAATTTTAGATCATGAGAGAATAGTTGAAGAATTAAATGGTGCTAAGATAACTTATTAATTGGAAAAAATAAATGTAGCAAAACAGGCATCAGGTCAATTAAAGATTGCAGCATGTTAAAAAATATAAATTAGGGGAAAATAATTGTGGGGAGGACTTTCCAAATGTAGCAAGATGTGAGACTGAACCCAAGTGGGTCTGTAGATTCCTCTTCCCTGAAAAATGGATAGGTCAGTAGCTTACTTGGCATCTATTAGCAAGAGTTGATAAGGTTGGAGAAAGGGGCTTTTGAGGAAAATGTCTGTGTCACCATCCCTAGAAAGTAACAGCTGAGGCATGGTGATTAACAGGGCAGGACCAAATAGCCTTGGTTTCATGGCCTATATTCTCAGGCAGAATTAAATTCCATTGAGTTTAGTTTATCTTGGTAACAGGAACACCTGCTGGTTGTAAAGCTGGGAATATAATAGTAAAAAAAAAAAAGTCAGTGTTCTCTCTGCCTTCATGGATGGAGCCAGTTCACAAAGATGAATGAAAGAGACAGAAAATTATATAAGAAAGTATATGTGCTAAGTGGTATGACAAAAGTTCAGGATGCAATAGCATAGAAATATACTAAATCCAGATTTAACATATATAGAAGGCAGTATCTAAGCTGAAACCCGAAAGTTAAGTAAGATTTAGCCAAGCAAGCCTGCTCCTTTGTCTATGTCTGTCCATGAACATGACTATACTGTATCCAGATGGTGAAGACAGAAACCTGGATTTCTAAGAAAATAGGCAAATACACAATTAGATGCATACGCTTGGACTCTGGAGCAAGATCATGGCTAGATGTGGAGGTATCATTAGGAAAGCAGTTAGTGATGGGATGCCCTTAAATTGTCAAGGGACAGAGTATAGAGTTAGCACAGGTCCTGATGCAGCTTTGAGAAGGTTGCCAACGGTTATCGGACAGGTGGAGAAACGCAGAAAGAAGAGTGAGGGGTGCAGGAATCGTTTGGGAGAACATTAGGGGTGTGAGTTGTCATAAACTAGTAGAAAATTATTTCAATTATAGAAGAGAGGTGAAGTACAATTTCACTGACAAGCAGATAGCAGGGGTTTGGCGGGGGCACTACCAGCAAAGTGGCTTACATGGAAGCCACCCTTCAGTGGGTGGAGATGAGAGGGACAGGTCGGTAGGGAATGAGAAATGCTGTGGGGAACACGAAGGAGGACCAGCTGATGCTGGATTCCTCACAGCCTGGATTCTCCTGAGCAGCATCCTGTCCAGTTGTGCTCTTTTTGCAGCGAAGTTATTTTGTTGGAACTTAGACTTGGAGAAGGCAGACAGCTTTATTGATCCAGTTTTGGACTTTTTGCCAGACTAGCAATGACCAGAAAATTGACAAAGGAATTGGGGTGGGGCAGTATTTGAGGAAAGCTGGCTGAGTCTTTAAATACACCATGGAGTCCAGCCGAAGGCGGAAGGGAGCAAAGAACAGTAGAGTTTGCTCAATGAGCAGAAAGGGTGATGGAGACCGGGATAGTAGTGACTGAGTACTCTACAGGTGCGAGTATAATTTTACTAGTTAGGATGTACTGAAAGTGTTGGAAGAGGAGGAGGCTGAATCGGAATAGAAGACAGAAAAATAAAGGTCGGTTTTAGAAGGATGCCAGTGAGAATGTGTGGCTGCTTTGATTCCTGGAAGCACTGTGTGTACGTGGGGACTCAAGATGCCCCAAGTGTCAGCAGCTTCCTGAGCACTGAGAGACCAGGGTGCACCTTTCCACCTGACTGCAGAAGGAGGTCAGGCAACTTGAGGAAACTCACCATCTGCAGACATTCTTCAAGAGGCTGGGTCATTTGGCCTGCTCCTGTGCCATGATCAGGAAGAACAGGGTCTTAGAGAGGAGGGGAAGAAAACCTTCTACCTTAGCAGATAGGAACAAAAAGACAAACCGAACAAAAAATATTTTAAAATATCAAGTAAACAAAATTGGGTCTTAAGAAATAGGAAGCCAGGACTTTTCCAGGCATCATTGGTAAAATATTTCTTGAAGATAATTTGGAAGTATGTATCCAACATTTTAAGTTAGCCTGTGAGTTGTTCCTTTGATAGAAATGTATTCCAAGGAAACGTTCAGACAAGAGGACCCTGGCACGTACTTGAGAATGTGTGTTTCGGTGTCTATTACTGTGAAAGGCTCTGGTGCTGGAAACAGACCCTGTCGAATATGAATCCCAGCTTTGCAGTCTGCCATCTTGATGACCTTGGGCAACTGCTTAATCTCTCTAAGCCTCATTTTTGCCTCATCATAAAATGATTACCACTAGTAATGGCTATTCAGAAAGTTGTGAGGGAAGCTAGGATGATACACATAAGACTCTGAGCACAGCCGCTGAAACATAACATGGGAAATATTCAGCATATTTTATCCACAGTAATAAAGAAGGAAAAACAAAACAAAACAAAAGGCTAGAGGTAGGGGCGATGGGCTCATAGACTTAGAGAACAGAGAGAAGAACAGAAAAAGGAAAAAAGGACAGAAAAGAAAAGGAAAAGGAAAGAAAAAAGATTCACAGAGGACTGCTGAAATAAATACGTAAAATGGAATCATATGGTTTATGCATATTGAATATTTATGTATATTGGCAAGAACCGTGGTGGAAGATAGGTTTTTAAATTTAAAAAAACCCATAAAACTGTAAAGCTAGATAAATAATACATTGTTTATGTTTAAAAGTTGAACATTATTTTCATAAAATAAATATTAATATAGATGAAATTTCCTACTGTACTTTTTAACAGGTAATGTGATTGTTATTTTATTCTTTATGCTGTTTGTTTTTCTAAGCATTTTATGATGAGGACGTATACTTAGATGAGCAGTAAGGACAAGATATTTTTATTTCCCTGGTCTAAAAATGAAACAGTTACAAGTGCACAGAAATACAGTAAAACTATCTGGAAGTGCTGTTAATCCTTTCTTAATTATTGCACTAACAGTGATTCTCAATTTGTTGAAAGACTGTAATGACTATTGACATATTCAAATATCTGGATAAAAATACATTTTTATAAAAGGAAAATTAAAAAATCTAGATAAAGAATCGTTCACATATGATAGAATTTAGTATAAATAACTATAGGAAGAAGTGATTTATTTTAACCATGTACCTTTTTAGGCAAATACAAAGTGTTTTTAGTGTCACTTTTTTAAAACAGTGTTGTGACGATGAGCAAAATTTCTGGGATAGCATTCTGTGTTATATGGACCTGTTTCACATTCTGTTGAGTCATAATATAATAAATATGGGGAGGGAACCATTATAGCTTGCAGTTTGAAATTATATATCAAAAAATTAGACTGGGCATGGTGGCTCACGCCTGTAATCCCAATGTTTTGGGAAGACTGAGGTGGGAGGATTGATTGAGGCCAGGAGTTCAAGAACAACTTGGGCAACATAGTGAAACCCCATCTCTAGAAAAAAATTTAAAAATTAGCTGGTCATGGTAGTACATGCCTATAGCCCCAGCCATCTGGGATGCTGTGGCAGGAGGATCCCTTGATCCCAGGAGTTTGAGCCTGCAGCGAGCTATGGTGGTTATGTAGCTGCAGTCTAGCCTGGGCGACAGAGTGAGACCATGTCTCTTAAAAAAAAAAAAATACTTGTTTGAGTTCTTTGTAGATTCTGGATATTAGCCCTTTGTCAGACGAGTAGATTGCAAAAATTTTCTCCCATTCTGTAGGTTGCCTGTTCACTCTGATGGTAGTTTCTTTTGCTGTGCAGAAGCTCTTTAGTTTAATGAGATCCCATTTGTCAATTTTGGCTTTTGCTGCCGTTGCTTTTGGTGTTTTAGACATGAAGTCCTTGCCCATGCCTATGTCCTGAATGGTACTACCTAGATTTTCTTCTAGGGTTTTTAATCAACCCAAATGTCCATCTGTGACAGACTGGATTAAGAAAATGTGGCACATATACACCATGGAATACTATGCAGCCATAAAAAAGGATGAGTTTGCGTCCTTTGTAGGGACATGGATGCAGCTGGAAAGCATCATTCTTAGCAAACTATCACAAGAAGAGAAAACCAAACACCGCATGTTCTCACTCATAGGTGGGAACTGAACAATGAGATCACTTGGACTCGGGAAGGGGAACATCACACACTGGGCTTATCATGGGGAGGGGGGAGGGGGGAGGGATTGCATTGGGGAGTTATACCTGATATAAATGATGAATTGATGGGTGCTGACGAGTTGATGGGTGCAGCACACCAACATTGCACAAGTATACATATGTAACAAACCTGCACGTTATGCACATGTACCCTAGAACTTAAAGTATAATAAAAAAAAAAAAATACTGTGAAAGTGTATATATATATGTATTTGATGATTTTAGAATACATCTACTTTTTTGCCATCAAACTGAATTAGTTCTTCATACCTCTAATTATCTAACTGATAAAAGATCAATTAAAATAGTTTTATTTTCATAGTTATCCACAGTTTGACTTATAGGTGACAAGCATCAGTTGTTCAATTTTATGACCATATGGTGGGGAGTCATGACTGATTTCCTCTGCTGTAACGTTTTTGTAAAGCCAGCAGAATTAAATAATATATATTGCTTGGTATCATGTACAGGACTTAACTCTTATAGAAGTTGGACATAACAATTACTATTGTTATGTTTCTTGCCTAAAACATCTTCTAGATGTTTAAAGCAAGAAAATAAGCTAATTTAATGTGAAACATCCTACATAAAGTGCCACGTTGGTACCTGTGTCCTATATCTGACCTGACACATTCCTGTCAGCCTTTCCAATACTATTATCTAGGTTTTTTTCACGTTTTCTTATTGATTCATTTATTGATTCAACTATTAATGAAACTTTCCCACTGTGGAGAAGAATAGCCAAAAGTAATAAAGTCGGCCTCTAGACTAAGTGATTTTATTGTACTTCATGCACTAAATATTTAAGAAATAAAATCAATGAGTTCCTTCCAATCTTTGGTCTGCTTTATGTATTCAACAGCTGGAGTGGCTCCTTTATTTAACATTTCTTCCTCTATTCAAAAAGTTATTTTCATTAATAAATATGATGTCAAATGAATAATAATAATGACCAGGAACAAAAAGTGAAAGAATGAAATTCTTTAATTTTACTTCATATATGTATTCAGAGCAATAGAAACAAACAAGTGTTATAGTACATAAAAGGAAATAAGTAATGATGTAACATTTTTTAATTACCATTAGTGCATTTTTTTGGGAAAAAAGAAAAACCATTATAATTATTTTTTGGTCTCACAATAATAAGTAATCCCATTAAAGTTTAATAACAAATTACAATTATATAAGAATAACAATTTCACAGTAACAAGTTTCTATTGTAACGGTGTACTTAAAAATAAATAAAATATTAAATGTATGAACTAAAATGTGCACACATACACACATAAAATATTACACCTTACAGTTTGCGATCTATTTTACTGTTTTAAATTTGAAATAGAATTCAGCTGCCAAGTGCTTATATAGATTATAACTGAAAATCTGTTTCTTTGCTGTTATTACTGTAGTCTTGTTATTTTGAATCTAAATTCAGGACTCTCTGGTGATACAGGGATCGGAGACACAGACAGCACTCGCACAATTCTGGACCACTACCAACTTCTTCCTGACCCAAATCCATGCAGCTTGAGTCTCCATGTTTTAGGGGTTGACCATATAGCAGGAAGTTCCATATATTACAGGCAGTTAGAACTTCACAGTAACCATGACAATTATTTAGCCCTTAGACCGAAAAAGAATTCAGGAGTTGAGGAGTATTTGATCTGTGACATTGCTTAGAATTGCTGGCACACAATGATAAGAAAAGCAGACTGAATGCCGTTGGTTTCTTATTATAATTAAATTCCTCACAAGCTCACCCTTATTGTCTGTGCCCAGGATCTGTGGCCCCAGCATCACATTTGTGGGCAACCTGCTTCTTCCTTTGAGGCCTGGTGGTGACATCTAGCCTCCTGTCACCTCTTGGCCCTCACCTCCCAGCCCCACCCTTGACTCACTTTGACCAACTCCACTTCTGCTTCCTGTGCCTTGAATATAGCAGTTTGCATCTACCCCAGGGCCTTTGCCCTTCTCTTCCTCTGCCTGGAAAGTTCATCCATCAGCGTTCATGCTGCTGGCTTCCTCATCTCCTCCAATTCTTTGCTCAGTGCCCCCTTCTCAAAGCACCTACTTTGACTCAGCTGCTTCAAATTGCAGCCCCCTTGTTCTACGATTCCTTTTTAAAATACGTGATTGCCATCTTCCAACAAAATACATAATTTGGTGATTTATTATAATATTCTTTATGTTCTGCCTCCTGCTACTAGAATCGAAACGACACAAGGATGGGGATCTTGATGTGTTTTCATTATGGATATGTTTCAAACACCTGGGCTGTACCTGAGACATGAATAGGTGGTCAATATATATTGATAGAATGGATCTATCTCAATATGTAGTAGGTGTAAATTGGGACACGAAATTGTTCTCCAAACTTTGTGGGTTTTTTTTTTCACTTTTAAGAAACGATGTTGCTATTTTTACCTGCCAAGCTCATACAATGTAATATTCACTGAGAAAAACAGTTACCCTAAACCTTAATGAAAGAAAGCTACAATTGTTATGGGCGGTAAAGAAAAGGAAGTGGAATCAATGAACAGTTTTATCAGTTTTAAACATGTAAATTGTTTTGTATTACCTAAATGAATCTTTTTAATAACCTTGCAAGTGTGGCAAAAAAAAAAAAAAAAAAAGATATCCTTTTACTCCTCTTCTGAGAAGGAAATAGATGCTCAAAGAGATTAAGTATCTTTTCCAATGGGAAGTGGATACTCCTAGTAAAACTGAGATTAGAGTGTGGTTTATACTGTTCCTGGGCCAGTGATGTTTCTACTGTGTTCATGGAACTCTCACATTGCACACTTTAGAGCAGAATGTCTGAGAGAGTTAAAATGTGCATATTTGATGCTTCTAGAGAAGCAAAGTTCAATCACTGTTAAATGAACAAAGTTATTTAACAACTTCACATGTAATCATAAAAAGTGAGGAGGGCTCACCTTTTTGAAATCTTATGCTTAAAAAAAAAAAAAAAAATCCTATGCTCAGAATGACCTTGAATACATGCATGGCTATCTTTGCAGAAACCTTCCTGACACCTTGAACCCACCATGTGTCTCACAGTAAACACTGACATATTGGATTTTATTTTAGGGGAATGAACGATGTACTCAGTAAAAGTCAAATACTTTAGAGTACTCTCCTAATGCCATCTGGGTTACACCACTCCCATTGGTCAGCAGAGTTGATAGGGCTCAGTATGTCTTCAGAAGCTCTGTCCAAAAGAATGATTCTGGTGGACCAAAATGACTCTTTCTCATCCAAGAATGTCTGAATAGCCAAGCAGTCCTAAAAATGGAAATCTTAAATATAGCAAAGGTGATTGCTAACAGAGTGATGCCAAGACCCTGTGTTCTCTGTTTTTGCGTGTCATGTGGCTCATGCCACATTCCACTCAAGTGCTTGATGAGGAAGATGCAGGCTTTCCCTTGATGCTGCCAGGCAGTCAGGGCACGTGCAGATTTGAACCTAGGTATGTGTGACACCAGTCCAGTTGTCTTATTAATTAATCATACTTACAAATACATGCTTTTTGCTATTGTTGTTTGTTTTTTCTAGATAGTATAACATTATACCTATTTATAGATGTCCAACATATCAACATTACATGCCAAGGATTTGCACCCAGTGTGTGGCAGCCTTAGGGAATTCTTAATTGCTAAGGAAATGTTCACAGCTTTGCAAAGCTGTCCATACCAAGGCAATTGTATTCATTCAGTGAACCTTATATAACCAGTAATGCAATTAGTGATGAAAAGAGACAGTCTGCGACTCCATGTAATTTACGTGCATAATAAAGTCACCATTGGCATTGAATTACTTGTGTGTGTTTCCTTCTATTTTGCAATTGTTCCCAAGAGTTGCTTAACAGATTTTTTTATTACATAATAAAGAAAATGTTTTATCACTGAAGTAAATAATGTGATAAAAGCATGTGTCTTTTTAATATGATTTCTGAATGTAGAGAATGCATCTCCAGTCCTAAGCTTTGTTCTTTCAACATGCAACAATACCTAAAAGATTTTTTTCACCTGGATTTTTATATGTAAGAAGTCTTCCTCTGCAAGTTTCTACTTAGGCATGGTTAATACTTGATAAAGGTTTTCTCTTGTTGAGGTTCTATGGGATTCCAGCCAGACTTTCATTGTTAAGACAGGCCTTGGGTTTTGTCTTTCGTTGAAGCAACATGCATCATAAGTAATAACTGATTCAAGGCTCTGTTGAGAGAGATCTCAACTTTAATCAGTTTCTGTTTAGTTTCCATGCTCAAAAAAGGAAATTTGTTCTGTGAAAACTTAGACTTATTAAAAGCTCTGAAAAAAAAATAGATTCTAGAGTTACACAATTTTGAGAAATGGTACCTATGATATCCCTTTCTTGGAGATTCTTAGATGCATTAGCCTCTTAGAGGTTCTAGTATGTTCGTTTTCCCTAACCAGAATTTTCCATACTTACTAAGCAATGGAATTTTTTCATATGCAACACAGTGGAACTAATGTTAATATCGTATTAGAGACAGGATGCTGTAATAGTCTGTTATTTCAGTTAAGAGTATTCTTGTGTTATAAGACAGATGCTCTTTTAGAATATGTAGGAATTGCCTAAGTGTTGTATAATCAGCGCTTCTCAAATTGGACTATCCGTATGAGTCACCTGGGGATCTTGCTAACTGTAGATTGATTCAGTAGGTCTGTAGTGGGTTCCAAGTTTCCAGCAAGCTCCTAGGAAAGGCCAAAGCTGCTGGTATGAAGACAGCATTTTAAGTAGCCAGAACTGAAATCAAGGTCCTCATCCTTTGCGTTATTGACTTTGTGGACTGGCAGATTCCTTGTTGTACTTGGTTTCCTGCAACAGCCTTTCTGCCCTCTGCCCACTAGGTGACTAGATGATCGTAGCACCTTCTCATCCCCATTGTAACAACCCCAAATGTCTCCAGAAATTGCCAAATGTCCCCTGGGGGGCAAAATCACCCCCTTTTGGAGACTACCAATGTAGATAGTTTGCATCACAATGTCCTGTTTCTTTGATTTTCTCAAGTATTCCTTCTCAGTTCTGATGGAAAAGATTGGCCCAAACCAGAATTCTTTAAATTGTCACAGATCATGGAAATCGTTTTGCTTATAAAGAAATAAGAAACCTACCTTGTTCCAAAATTGAGGTTATGGCTGGGGCATGGTAGCTCACACCTGTAATCCTAGCACTTTTAGGGGGCTGAGGCGGACGGATCACTTGAAGTCAGAAGTTTGAGAACAGCCTGGCCAACATAGTGAAACCATGTCTCTACTATATATACAAAAAAATAGCCAGGTGTGGCAGCAGGCACCTGTAGTCCCAGCTACTCGGGAGGCTGAGGTGGGAGAATCGCTTGAACTGGGAGGCGGAGGTTGCATTGAGCCAAGATGGCATGACTGCACTTCAGCCTGGGTGATAGAACAAGAGTGATGGGCGGGAGTCCATGGTTCTCTACAGTTATAAGGAGAGCTAGTGAGCACTCAGCAACTTTTGTGTAGGAAGCATCTTTTTAATTTAAGGGGAATTTCTAGAACCAGAGAAAGAAATATGTTGCAGAGATTTTAAGGGCTCTTGCAGAGATAAGGAGAATTAAGACATCTCATCTATTACTGCAGTACCAGTTATTTCTTAGACTAATGCTAGTGCTTCTTGCTAATTTTTTTATAAAGCAATAAAAGTAGAATTATACCATAAATAAAAAATTGGCAAACATAAAATAAGATACCAAAAATAAGTGTTGCTGGCTTTCTGAGGAGCTGAATTCTCTAACCAGAGAACCATGGGCGGAGTGTTTGGGAATGGATAACACAGTCACGTGGCAAATGCATTACAGATCAGTGGAGAAGAGAGGTCACATAGGCATGGGCACAAGCCATTAATTACCCAGAGGGGCAGCTAGTACCAGGAAAGCACTGCCCCCTCAGCTGGTGCAACTAATTTAAAGTACTAAGAATGTATTAACAAAACTTTTAAATTTGAAACTAATTCACTTGATGAAAAAAAGAGAGGCTGTTGTCTTTTCCCATTAAAATCAAAGACTTGAGAAACCAGTTCTTTACATTAGGTTTTACTGATGACTGATAAGATATTAGTTTTCTTAAGGAGATTTATCCTATATTCAATTAATATCACTTCTCTAGAACTCAAATGTCTTCATCTATAAAGTGAGTCTTAGATGAGATGATGTCTAAAACCTCCTCCCCTTTCACTAGATATTTAATAGGTTTTGAGTGGAGGTAGTAGAAATCACATTGGATTTGAAAAATAAATAATAAATAATTTTAAAAGCATAAGTGTATGTATTTTTCAAGCAGTTATTTATTGAGAAGATTGATGTTCCTCAGGTTTTTAAGGTCTATGTTTTTTATGTTACTCAAATATAAGTGTCATTATTATAATGTTCAGAATGAGTTAGGAATGGATGCTACAGAATGTGCTAGTCTAATTTTCACTGGCATTGTTCTGAGGCTAAAGAGGTGGAATTCTGTACTAAGATTGTAATACATATATAAGCAATTAAAAAGTAACTTTGTCATATAACATTTTGCAGTAGATGTAATTGGAGGGAAATTAAGTGCAAGGTATTATTTTCCATATTCACAAGATGAAATTATTTTTAACTTACATTCTGTGGTTGCAGGTGCCAACTTCTCAACTGGCATTGAGACATGTGTACTTATTTTTTCAAGGGAGCTGTTAGCAAGACGGTCTTTTAATATATCTCTATAATTCTGAGTTGTGTGTTTTGTTCAAATGGTTCATTGGCAGGAACTCAGCTTATTTGGGAGCATACACATTCCCTCTATTAGCATTTAAGCTCTCAGTGGACGCTTAGAAATAGACAAAATTAAGTAAACTTTTTCCAAGGTCGTGATTGTTTTTCGAAGGTGTTTTTTAGAAAAAAGAAATGTGTGTGTATATGTATATACATATATACATATACACACTTTTAGGATTACTAAATTAAAAGACTGTTTTGCTTTTTTCTTGTAAAGAAATTATAATTGCCTTTCTGAAATTGCCATCTACTTGACGTAGTAACTCCTTTTCATGCTGGTAACCTTTTTTTCCTGTGGTTTCCTGGATCATGATATTATTTATTCCTATTACAATCCACCTGCACCTTGGAACCCAGAGAAATAAATTTTAAATGCATAAAAGCCCATGTGAGGGATTGCCTCCAACTTCCACATGGAAGGTCATTGCTCAATATTTATGTGTTCTCCACTGCCCCTTCTTCATGCTCCATTCAACTCCAATATGCAAGTCTTAAACTTGCTCTCTGTGTGTACTGATAAATAGATGTGCTCCAAATGGTTGCACTTCAGCTGGCTGCCAAGATGACACACTTTCTAATGTTTCAGAAGTGTCTTCAAGACATGTACATTGGACCTGATTTCCTTTGATTAACAACAATGCCTGAAAAAAAACTTTTTCAGGCAGAGTTAACTTGCCAGTTGTACCAGAGGTTGGAAAATTATCAAGAGAGGATAGAAATGCTCGCTTCAGTTGCCTACACTGTTATAACTTCCTTGTTGTTAGTGTATATTAGCCATTTGGATGACTTCTCCCACCCTTATTTTATATTTTATTTCTAGTAAAAGTTTTATTTCCATAATTACTAAGGACATGAAATCTGTTATATTCAGGATCTGGATAGATATAATAAAGCACTATATTCCTTCATGCATTTACTTCCTATTTTAATAGATATTTTATTCTGGAATGAGAGGAAAGAGAAGACAAGATTATTTCCAGGTACAGTTACCTGAACAATGATTCTGGAGCAGGCAGAGGTTTGAGACTGGCAATAGTTATAGCTATATTCTATAGGCAACATAGAAAACAGCGTAAGTGGGTGTGTGCTTGTTTGGTGCTCATTAGAAGTACGATATACAAAATAAACAGCTCACGTCTCCTAGAATTGTTTATGGTGCTTATTTAAGGGGGTGAGTTTTCTTCATTTTTCTTTTCTTCTCTCTAGAATTCCATTCAGGTTACTGTAGAATCATGAATGTGTGTGTCGGGGGGTGGGGGGGATTAAACCATTGATGCTTGGAGGGCCTTAGGAGATAAGACATTTGAACACATTTCTGTAAGACTGGAAATTAGTGTAAGAGTTTTCAGTTGTGATATAAGGTAGAAGAAAAAGATACTCCAAAATGCATGCTGGCATTGAAGAGCAGGAGTGGAAGCTGGTATTAAGGAGTAGGGGTGGGAGCTGATCTGCTAATAGAACACGTTAAAGGTTTCAGGTTCCCCAGGCAATGTGTCTGCGAGGCAAGACTGAAAGGGGGCCTGAAAACAAGGGGTTAAAGAAGAGCCCATCTATGTTATAAGGAAAAAAAAAGATACTCTTTCCTATGTAGAATGTTCAGGACTGATTTACTATAGTACAGAAATAAAAGGGCAGAGAAAAAAAATGTTAGAATGTTGGCAATAAGACATGCATATTTAATTAGAATATACAGATGTGGTTGAGAAGTTGTGGCAATTCTGAAAAAGAATTTGGAGAAATAGAGAGAGCTCTAGAGGACAGTAATAGGAATGGAAACGCCTTATCCCTAACATCCCTTCAGAAATTATCAATGTTCATCCACTCCCGTCTTATCTGCTCTTAAAATTCCTGTGAAATTACGTCCTTGCTCCTGAGGAGCTCCATTTCTCGTCCTTCGCCTTCTGCTTCCCTTTAAGTTTCCATTCTTTTTTGCTTCCTCATGCTTAGTAGTAGGACTCCAGTTTCTCACTGTTCTCTCTGATCATTACCCCCTCTTATGGGTGATGCCTTCTTTTTTCTAAAGATAACATTTAACCACACAAACTCCCACACTCATTTTTGTTCCATATTCTTCTAAATCTTGCTTTATATTCCATCTTGTTTCTCAATTTTTTAAAAACTCTCTTTGCACTACTCCATGTTCTTTACCTAAAAACATGTCCAAGTCATTTCTTCCATCCTCAGTTTACAGAGGAAAGAAAAAAAAATCTTTGCTTATATTTTATGAAGCTGTCCTTCCCTTGCCTTAACACCAAATGTCCTAAAAGAGTGCTGTATAATCCCTGCCTCTAATTTCTCATTTTATATTGATGTTTCAACCCATTGCCTATATCTTCTGCCCACTAGATGACATTAAAATTGCTCTAAAGGTTCATAATCTTCAGGCTGCCAAAAAATAATGGACTGTTTTCATTTCTGAAGCTACTTGACATATTCTCACCATCTGATACCACAAACTGCACCTTTAGGAAATGGTTTTTCACTCCAGATTTTCTAGCATCATGTTTTCTGTGCTCCCTCTTTTCTAAGATTCTTCTGCTCTCCATCACTGGCTCATTTTCTTCCACCTTTCCCTTAAGTATTACAGTGTGCTGGAGTTCTACTCTGAATCTTCTTGTTGCTTTTTACGTACTTTCTGGGCCATTTCATCTTATCTTTTGTGTAACTGCCACCTACTTAAAACAGTAAAATATTCAACTTTCCTGATCTGACTTTCAAAACTCAGTGTGGGATTGTATAGAAAGAGCACCCTACTGAGAACTCCGGTTTTTAAATGAGAGTCTCCTGGTTTGTCACCTCCTCATCCTCAAGAGCAAGAACTAGAGGCAGAACTGGAGAAATCGTGCATGGGATTGAGATTGAGAAGAAAGTCCAGAGCCCATCCATGTGCTGCATATCCCCATGGAGCAGAAAGTATTTTTCTGACGTCTGCTCTATAAAATTCTCAACTGTGAATCCTCAAGAGAATCAATTCTGAAGTTGAGGTGCTTTCAAGGAAGGGGAGACAGCCACCCTGCTCCATGGCTGTGTGTGTGCCTGTTGTCTTGCTCACGTTCCCCTGGGGCTGAAAAAGAATATTGGGAAAATATGGCATTATGTACAACCAGATAGAAAAGGGTAATGTTCTCTCTGATGAGTATATAGTCCTTTGAATGTAGAGAAGACTTGACTTATGGTGGCCAAACGCCCAAGAGTTGGGGAAAAGGATAGTTGAAATTAGTGTGGCTGGATAAATAGGCACTGCTGACTCATGGGACAGAGAGCTGTGTGCATGAGAAGCATGAGTCTGATTCTGTCAACTGGGTATTGGACAGAAAATAGAAACAGATGTCACGAGGGGGGAAATCAGCCAATGGATACTGCTTGGGGCCGTGTCTCTCATGAGTTCTCACTTTCCACCAACTTACATAGAGACCCTTCTCAAGTTTTTGGAAGTGCCTGATAACCAGCACATCTTCACACTTCCCATGGTGGAATTGTTCCTGGGTTTACAGTTAATGAGAACATCACCCTCTTTCAATGATAACCTCAGAAGGAAACATCTTTCTCTTCTTCTATCCTTGGACAATACCCAAGAAAAAACATCAGGTATGAGAAGATGAACTATACCACTATCCACTCCAAACCACTGAAGCCTCAAATACTAGTTCACACTGGAAGAAGAAAGATGTCCAGGTTTATTTCTGGACCTTCCATTCTAGTCTACTGATCTACGTTTCTATCAAGTTGTACTAATTTTTTGTTTTTTGTTTTGTTTTGTTTTGAGACAGAGCCTCATTCTATCACCCAGACTGGAGTACATTTGCACATTTGTGGTTCACTGCAAACTGTGCCTCCCAGGTTCAAGAAATTATCCTGCCCCAGCCTCCAGAGAAGCTGGGATTACAGGCACCTGCCACTATGCCTGGCTAATTTTTGTATTTTTAGTAGAGATGGGGTTTCACTATGTTGGCCAGGGCTGTCTCGAACTCCTGATCTTGTGATCCATCCACCTTGGCCTCCGAAAGTGCAGGGATTGCAGGTGTGAGCCACCGTGCCTGGCCTATCTAATATTTTAAATGGGATATTGAAATCTTCAACTAATATTGCTGAATTTTCTGTATTTTCCTTCAATTTTCTCATTTTTTTTCTTCATCTAATTTGGGGCTGTGTAGTTAGTTTCAGGTATGTTTCCTTTGAATATTTCATCCCACTCCCTTGTTGCCTTCATTGATATTGGTGAGAAGTCAATTGTTAATTTTGTTGGCATTCTTTTGTTAAGGAGGAGTGATTTTTCTGTTGCTGCCTTCAAGATTTTTCATTGTCTTTCACTTTCAACGTTTTAACTCTGATGTGTCTGAATATGGATCTCTGTGTTCATTCTATTTTTAGTTATTGAGCTTCTTGGATGTGAAGGTTAATGTTTCCCATTGAATATGGAAAGTTTACAACAATTATTCATTTGATGTTTTCATGCCTTCCCTCTCTCTCCTGTCTCTCTGGTGGTCCCATTACCTGCATGTTAGAGTGCCAAATAGTGTCCCACATTTCTCTGAGGCTCTGTTCAATTTATTTCCTTCTTTCTCCTGTTCAGGTTGCATAATCTCTATTGGTCTTTCTTCAAGTACACTGAGATTTTCTTATTCCAGCTTAACTTTACTGTGGATTCCCTCTAGTGAGTTATTCATCTCAGTTATCGTACTTCTCAACTCCAGAATTTTCCTTTGATTTATGTTTTAATAATTTCTGTTTTTATTAACATCCTATATTTGATAAGTCATCATCATGTATTCCTTTAATTCTTTAAGCATGGTTTCCTTTAGTTCTTGGAACATATTTAAAAAGCTGCGTTGAAATCTTCACCTCCTAAATCTACCATCTAGGCTGCTTCAGAGGCAGTTTCTAATGTCTGTTTTTTTTTTGTTGTTGTTGTTGTTCCTTTATATGGGTCACACTTTCCTGTTTCATTGGGTGACATAATTTTTTGGTTGAAAGCTGCACGTTTTAGATAACGTATTGAAGCTACTCTGAATACTGACCACCCTCCAACCTGCGCTTGTTGTTTCTGTTGTTTATTTATTTGGTAACTTGACTGGAATAGTTTATTGAGGTCTGTTTTCTCTGTTCTGCTTCTGCTGTCACTCCTCAGAGGTTGCATCCTTAGGTGGGTACACAGTCTTCATTAATGTCCTCCTCACTCCAGCACCCCAGGTTGACTGATTTTAGCTGGGCTGTCTATCACTGTCTCTTTTGATTTTTCATCCCTCTGTGAAGCTTCTTGCTGGTATACCTCTATTGCTATCACACTCACTTAACCTTCACTAACTGCTAGTCTCTGAGAATTGTTCCAACTACAGGAGGGATCGTCTTAGCTATCACTTTCGTAGAGTCCTTGTAGGAAAATTCTAACTTCTAGGTCGTCTGTCATTTCATTTTTTGCTATCATGGAGCTGCCATTCTTCTCTAATTTTTCAATGCGAAGAGCTTCATTGTTTTAAAAAAACACTTGGACTTAAGTTCTGTATGCTCTATTTTAAATATAGCCATTCCCATTAAGGAGAGCACTGGAACTCTCTGTTTATATGCCTTGCCTGTCCTCCCAGGCAACACATTTACACCACTTCTCTGGAGCTGGATTCCATGTCTTGGATTCGCCCTCCTGCTCTGTAAGTGGGGATGGAACTGGATGGTAAACTTCCTCCTCCCAGCATAGAGTCTCCTGAGGAGCAAGCTGGGGCAAGGCCAATGGGAGTCATTAGGGTCAGCTTGCTGCGGCAGGGGAGAGCTTCCACCGCACATAGGGCCTGGGTGAAAGAAGGGTGCCCTATACCTCTCAATCCTATTTGTCTGAAAGGGAGCGTCTACAACATGGAGCTGTGGAGGATGAGAAACTCTGGTGGTTTTCCCCTCCTGGAAAACTGCATAGCTCTATACTTGGAGGTGGTGAGAGAGTCAGCCCTGTGTTCTTGAACCAACCACTCAGAGTAGAGTATAGCTTCTCTCACACTGATCAGCAAAAAGAGGAGTGTGTTGTGACTCAAATGCCACAGACTCTCTTCCCTCCAAGATTAAGTTGGTTATCTTGAGTAAATGTTGCTCTATTTGCTATGTGTTCTTAAAGCAGTTTCCAGAGACTTTAAATAATTTTTAATGATTCTTACCAATTAGGACTATTTCATTGGGAAAGGAACCTTGGATCTCCTCATACTGCCATTTTTCTAGGTGCTTCCTTACCGGAATCCAGTTTCAGAGCCTTTGCATTACCCTAAAAAGTTCCCTATGCTTTTTTCCAGTCAATCACTCTCCCAACCTCAGCTCTAAGCAACCACTGATGTGCTTTCTGACTCTGTAAGTTGGCGTTTCCTAGATATTTTATAAATATGGAATCATACAATAGGTAATCATTTGCCTCTGGCTTCTTGCCCTTATAATGTTAGTGAGACACACCCATGTGTTTACATGTATCGGTAGCTCCTTCCATTCCATCGCTGAATGTTATCCCGTTGTATAGATATTCTACATTTCATTTACCCAGTGAACATTAATTTTTCTACTTTCAGGCTATTATGAATAATGCTTCTATGAAAGTTAGCATCCATGTCTTTGTGGGGACATAAATTTTCACTTTTCATGGGTTAATTCAAAGAGCATATTTTCTGGGTATGGTGAGTTTCTGTTTAACTTCTAAGATACTACCAGACTGTCTTTCAAAGTGGCTATCTCATTTTACATTCCTACCATTTATGTATGTGTGTTAATTTTTCTATATCCTGAGCAACATTTGTTATTATCTGTCTTTATTGCAGCAATTCTAGTGAGTGTGTAATGTGGTCTTATTTTTAAATAGTAATAATGAGATAGTATTTTTAATTGCCTGTAAAAAAATGTGTACATTTTGGAATAGATTTTCTCTAAAATATCTGAAGAAACTCAGTTTCGTCTCAAGGAAAAACTGGCATAACTCTCTAAGATACAAGTATTATTTTTAAGTGATATCATACATAATGTTATTAAAATAGTTATTTGCACTAAAAATGACAGTATTCTCTTAGAAATACTAATTTTGTTTGATGAGATATATCCAATCCATTTAGCTCATATTTTATTAAATTGCTCACCTCAGTCTCAAAACATTTTTAGGTATTAATTTTACACAGAATTTCTTCTGTGTTATTTTTGCTGTTTAATTTTTTAAGTAACCCACTTGGCAGTGAAGGATGTTTCTGTATTCTCAGTTGGTACACAGATGTTTGAGACAAAGCATGAAGGTGAATGTACAAGTAAAACTTACCTTCTAGGAAATTTGTCCGAAAATAAATACATGGAAATGGCCTTTTTCCACTGAAATTTCTATGTGGGTGACTTTTATAGGCTCATAAAAATTTTAGAGCTTACACAGACCTTCAGCATCATCTTGTCCATCCATTTTATTTTAAAAATGAGAAACCTGTGTCTTGGCATCAGATTTTAATGGTAAAAAATTTTAAACCTTATAAATTTTCACTTATATTAAAAATAGAACTTTATTTTTCAGAGCAAATATAGTGAATAGAGTCTTCATCCATAATAATACTTGGATGTCTTTGGACAAACTTAATAATGTGTTATATAATCTAGTTGAATCTTATCAAGACCTTAATGTTTTAACTGGATGTTGCAAAATATAGAACAGAATGTTTTAAACTTAAGTATCTTATATTTCATATATACAATTAAAATAGTAGGGCCTCTCCTTACCAAATAGTAAGAAAATTTCTATATTAGTAAAGTGTGTGTATAGTCTTTAGGATAAGGCATAGATCCTTGCTACAGAGGAGTCCAGAAAGTATCCCCATGAATATATGTTTACTTGATGTGTGATAAAGGTAGCATAACCTTGTACAGAAACCTGGCTTGTCATGGAAAGATCCTATAAAACTTTCAATGTTTTAAAGACCTAAATGTGAAAAGTAATCTTATGAAATGTCTAGAATAACATATTGGAGAATATCTTAATGACAGCAAGATTGGAAAAGCTTTATTGAATGGACTTTCTTTTCCCCAGGAAGGAAAATCCTAAGGGGAAAAAGTGACATTATATTACTGCATCAAAATTAATATTTCTGTTTAGTGAAGTACAATCTGAAGAGTTAAGAGATGTATGAAACAGGTGACTGGGAGAAGATGTGATTATTTATGTTTTGTTTTTTTTTTTTTTTTTGAGATGGGGTTTTACTCTTGGCATGACCTTGGCTCACTGCAACCTCTGCCTCCCGAGTTCAAGTGATTCTCCTGTCTCAGCCTCCTGAGTAGCTGGGATTACAGACACCCACCACCACACCCGGCTAATTTTTTTAATATTTTTAGTAGAGATGCCATTTCCCCATGTTGGCCAGGCTGGTCTCAAACTCCTGACCTCAGGTGATCCACCTGCCTCAGCCTCCCAAAGTGCTAGGATTACAGGTGTGATTGTTGACAGCAGGATTATTTGACAGCAGGATATCATACGAACTAGGATATACAAGAAAACAGTATCTATAAAGGAAAAAGGAAAAGCTTTATCCTAATGGAAAACCGAGCAAAGCACATAAATGGTTAAGTTACCAAACCAAAGTAGAATTCTTCTTAGTAATTTCTACATGCAGTTTAAGAAAAAGAAGACCTCTTTACACCAATTGGTTTGCCAAAGTTCAAAAGATACCAGATGCTGTCAAGAATTGGGGAAACAGAAACACACCTGCACCCCCAGTTGCGGCGTTTGCTGGTCAGTCCCTCCGGAAGCCAGTGGACTGAATTGAAGAGATTCAGTCTGCGTGTTGCCCAGTGTCCTGCAGTCCCCTCTGGTGTGCATTACTAGAGACATCCTCCTACAGATCACAAGGAGATGTGTGTAGCAGACATTTATCACAGCACTGTATGCATTGAAAGAGCTAGGAGATCCCTCAAGGAATAAAGTGTAGCACATGGGGAATTATACATTGGCCCAAGGTAATGAGTTATGTCTCTCTGCAGATGCAGGGACTCAGAAGCACAGTGTTGAGTGAGAAAAATAGGAAATAGAATGAGAAATAAAAGTCACAGTATGTCTTTTTCAAAGATGCACGTATAAGTGGAAAACCATATGGAACATTTAAGAAACATATTAAATATGCTAGGGTTCATTACTATTTGGGGAAAAAAGTTTACTTTTTTCCCTCTGTAAAATGAGGCATTTTAACTTTCAATTACTTTTAATTAGCATTTTTTTCAACAATTAAAGCATGACATATCATAGCCTGTTTGATTTGGAGACCAATGGTATGTTAAAATAATGAGTGAGGCCAAATAATGAGTGAGGCCATGAGGTGGTTCATGCCTGTAATCCCAGCACTTTGGGAGGCTGAGGTGGGAGGATTGCTGGAGCCCAGGAGTTGAAGGCTGTAGTGAGCTGTGATGGCACTACGGCACTCCAGCCTAGGCAACAGAGCAAGACCATGTCTCTGAAAAACCTAAAATAAAATAAAACAGGAAACGAACTTGTATTCAGATATGAACAACATGTGCCTACAAATGAAACATAAAATGTATAAAACTGTAAATGCTGAAAACTCACCAGTGGTGTTACTCCATCTTTGGCTGTTTATGTTGTGATCTCTCCTCTAAGTGCCGGTAGCTTTTATTTGATATGTTCACACTCGTCTTTTTCAGGGGTGAAAATACATTCTTCCTAAACAAATGCTATTATCACTTTTAGTGACCTGGAGAATTTTAACGAGACGCCAGGGGTAGGGAGTGGGGTTTATGAACCACCTGTAGAAAACAACTATCATATCAGACACCAGATAAATCTGTTCTACCTCCTGTGTATCTTTTGCCCTTATTTAAGAAGCTTATTGTCTCTTGCATGAGTTTTTTTTGTTGTTGTTGTTGTTTAACTTTTCCGGGTTAGGCAGTGGCAACAAGGCTGATCGTCAGTAACTATAAGAAATGCTTGATATACGTTACTCAAAAATTTTGGCATGGAAATTAGTTATTGCAGCATAGCTCCAACATTTTCATTTGTTCTGCTATCTAGGTCATTGATCACTAAAGGTATGGATACCTAGAGCAGGAAAGGAACTTGCAGTCACCTGGTCAAATCTGCTAGCCGCATACCACTCCCAATTATGTGTCATCTACCTTCCACAAAAATGGTTTCCAGTAGAGAGGAATTTATTATCTCACAAATTAGTCTGTTTATTTTTAGACATTTCTAATTGCTAAAAAGTCTTTCTTGCCACTTTTTGTCCCATCACCCAGAGGCATGCAAAAAGTGAAAGTGCCGTTTGCATCTGCAGTTCTCTGTGCATTCCAAGATGGTCATTGTGTTTTTCCAATTCTTCTCAAAAGCTTTAAAAAGCTTTAACCACTCTCTCTCTCTTTTTTTTTTTTTTTGACACTTTCCCATCCTAGGGATACTGTAATTGAGACAAATATAATTTCACAAGAAGTACAAAAAGTGATGAAGAACAATCAGCCTTCTTAGTCTGCTCATAATACATCTATTAATGAAGCATAGAGCCTTATAATTTTTTAGAGGCCAAGTAACTCCCATACTGCTTTGTGACTCAGTAGAGCATGGTGCTTATAGCTGAGGCTGGGAGCAGTGATTGACTGGAAAAGAGCACAGGGAATTTTAACCCCAGAGAGCTGAGGATCACACTCATGTTGTGTCACATACTCTTTGATCTGACCTTGGGCAGGTTCCTTCTGCCCTCTCAGTTTCAATTGCCTCATCTTTTATATGCAACTTCTAATATTGCTACATTTCCTGTTTTGAGAATTGAATTAGCTGATACTTGTCAAGCACTTCCCACTTAAGCTAATGCAGAACAAGAGCTTAATGAACATGATCCGTTATTTTGTGGTCTTATATGCATATTATGGTTTTTAAGCCTCAGTGTCTTGATCCTGGACCATTACATATTTTAATATAAAATTAAGACTTTTAAATGTATCCTGTTTAAAATCTGTCTTTTTGGATTTACCCATTGTTCCAACATGGTGAAAACGTGTGGAATTATTTCCGTCATCCATATAATAGCTATCCGTATCCAAATCACAAATTTGATTAAAAAGTTAGTTGTATTCAATAAAGCAGGGGTCCCCAACCCCTGGGCCATGGATTGGTGCTATTCCAGGGCCTGTTAGGAACCTGACCGCAAGGCAAGAGGTGAGTTGTGGGTGAGTGAGCCAAGCTGAGCTTCACCTCCTGTCAGATGAGCTGCAGCAAGAGATTCTTTTAAGAGTGTGAACTGTATGTGAACTTCATATGTGAGGGATCTAGGTTGTGTGCTCCTTATGAGAATCTAATGCCTGATGATCTGTCACTGTCTCCCATCACCCCAAGATGGGATCATCTAGTTGCCAGAAAACAGGCTCAGGGTTCTCACTGATTCTACATAATGATGAGCATGTAATACTCGAAATAAAGTGCACAATAAATGTAACACACTTGAAACATCCTGAAACCATGACCCAGCCCCCACCCAGTCTGTGGAAAAATTGTCTTCCATGAAAGTGGTCCCTGGTGCTGAAAAGGCTGGGGACCACTGCTATAAGGGTACTCCCCATCCTTTGAAATAGCAAATACTATTTCCACATTGTCATTAACTATCTATTTATATCTACTGTTACCCATAGTAATTTTTTTTCATTTTGTCTGCAGGATTTCAACCATAGCTTTCATCGAATATCTGTTGATGCCTGCATGCAGTCTGAACATTTTGTTATACTATAGAATCATGGTCCAATAGAGGAGGCTGTGTTAAAACGAATTGTTAAAAACATCGTGGTACACAGCTGATAAAGGGCACAATGGAGAGCATCTGTTCTGTGGAGCCACTGAAGAGCTCCTGGTGACTTCACCCGGGTTATGTAGGATCTGCTTTGCAGAACTGGGGACATCTAGATAGGTCTTGAAGAATTATCAGAAACGATGAGAGTTAGAAGGGCATTTCAGCGCACTACTGCTAGCCCTCTCAGATGTTTGGCCAAAGTCCAGAAACATTTTTTTTTTTTTTTTTTACGGAATTCCCTAGTTCTTCCAGTGTTAATAAATCTATCCAAAAGATAAAAGAGCTGTTTTATGGGACTTGCTCCTCATGACCCAATTTTGGAGCACAGTGGTCACCAGCAATTTTTCAAATGCTTTCCAAACACCTCTGCAAATTAGCTCAAATTTTATTCATCATCTATCCTCTACCTGGCAGCCGAAAATAGATGAAGTAAGGTTCCTGGTTTAGCAGAAAGAGTGAGAGAGCCTCCAGCACACCAAAAAAAGAAGAAATAAGAACAATTTGGCACAATTTTTAAAACTTAGGATTAAAACACTAATGGGTTCTTCAATTTGTGTGTGTCTGTGTGTGCTTGTACACTTGTAAAACTCTTCTTGTACTTTTCTGATTTGCGTGTGAAGTTTAATGCTTTGTATAGAGCAAATATTTCATTTTAGAAAAAGCATGAGTGGGTATATTTTTGTGGATGTGACGTGCGGTGTCATAGCTTCCTATATCTGAGAGGGTTAATCTTGCTGTGTTTGCTCCTCTAAGGAGAAAGAACGTAATTGCACAGTGGCAGCCACCAGAGACAAAGTCAGAGTGTCTAGCAAAACTGAAAACACATTCCAGGCCTCAACCACTTAACAATTTAAGTGACTTAAACACTCTGACTCTTCAATTTGTGATGGTTGATGGGATATAATTTTACAATTAGCAATGTGTACGTTCCTAATATGATAGTGTTTCATATAATCTCAATGAATTATGCAAATCTTTCCTACCTGCAAGTTTATGTTTTAGGTTTTACCTCATTATTAAATATCACACATAGTATAGTGTTCATTTTTAAGACAATGCAATTTAAAACTTTAAATGAGGTAATCAGTAAGCACAACAAGCAATCAGCCTTACATATGCAATGCAATGGAGTGAAAGGCAAAACTGCTGAGCATTAAGGGGAAGGTAGATAAGTTGGCATCAATGTGCAACAAAAAACTTGGGGTGGAAGAAAATTGTCCCTTTGCTGAGCTTACAGTGGAAAGTTCTGGGACCAAATGAGTTCTGGCATTGGAATTGGGTTGCCTTTGCATTATGGCCTCATGTTTTATTTCACATTAGGTATCTGCGACACCTACTATTTTATACTCAGTCTTTGAAAGAGGCTGACAATGCCATTCTGTACTTGTTAGCAGAAACATTGTATGTTTGGAGTGAAATGAATATATTCATAATTTCAGTGAAAAATTTATTTATAATCTGTAGTAAAACTGTAGCAAACACCGATGGCATTAAATTTTTGTTGGCTTTATTAAGGTTTATTTACAAATTGTAGTACTGACCAATTTTAAGATACTTATTTATCACCCTTATATCTTATTTATTGAAGAATTCATTCAAATAATTGACCTATCTTTTTAATTGAGTTATCTTTTTAGTGTTGAGTCATGAAAGTTCTTCATGTATATTGGAGACAAGTCCTGTATCAGACAGGTATTTTGAAACTATTTTCATCCAGTTTGTGGTTCCCTTTTAATTTTTCTATTGTTTGAAGAGCATAACTTTGTAATTTTGATGAATTCTAATACTGTATATCCATTATTATTTTGTGTTTTCATGTTATTTTAAAGACATTCTTAACCAATGATTGCAAAGATTTTGTTCCTTTATTTCCTTATAGAAGTTTTATACTTTTGCATCCTACACTTCAGTCTATGACCTATTTTAAGTTATTTTTTGTAAATGATATGAAATAAGAGTAGGCGAAGAGAGGGAGGGAGAGAGAGAGAGAGATTTTTCTGTTTGCATTACCCAATTGTTCCAGCGTCAGTTGTTGAAAACATTCTTTCCCTATGGGATTGGTTGACCTCTTGTTTAAAATCAGTTTCTGCATGTATATCATATTCAGACTTTTAGACAAAATATTTTCCCCCAATGATTCCAACAAGTGAGTTAGTGGAGTGAATTTTTGAGGACCAAGTCCTTTTCCTGTGACGATTAGAAGCAAGAAACAAAAGGTACACTGATTCATAGCAATTTCATGTAGCGTCATTGTTTAAATACTTTTATCTGCTATTGTGCTCTGACATTTTCAACCATGTGGTCATATCTTTGTATGTTGTTTACAGTGCATATAATGCATACAGTGTTGAAGTGTGTTTAGTTTTTCAAAAATATTTTGGGGGTTTTTGGTTACTGTTGTCAATGGATTTTTTGTTTGTTTTGGTTTTACAAATAGCTGCCTCTAAAATTTAAACCACAAGTTAGGTTACATGCAACTTCAAGCATAGTAACTGGCATACAGTAGATGCTAAATAAGTATATGTAGAATCAATATATAGGTAGGTACAGTTTTAGCAGTTGTAGTTGTTTGGTAAAAATTTGGAGTTCCTTAATGTTGGGGGAGGGAAAGGAGTTATCGCTGTGGGAGTTCCAAGTGTTAATTTTCCTTAACTGGAGCAGAATCATTTTATTTTATTTTTCTAACCTCTTATAAAACAAAATCACAAAAACCACTTTTAAAAGAAGATGCTCTTGATAAAAGTTAATTTTTTGAATGTCACTGCTGTATTTAGGTCTCCTTTTAATTTTGTGCTTGAAATTACATCTGTTTAACAAAATTACATCTAAAATTAAATCTGTTTAATAAAATACAACCTACAGAGTACATTTTGACTGATCATCGTCCATGAATACAATAACACCATTGTCAAGTATTAAAGGAATTCTGTGCTCTCCTTTGTAAATGAAAACAGCAAGGTTATTCAACATTTTTATTCATAAATAGAGATACTCACTTTTCACATGTTCCTCTCTCTTTTCAACAAGCCAGTTGATGTAAACTGTTTCTTTAGAATAAAAGAGATAACCCGAGAGTTCTCCTATGGCTACTGTTCAGTCTTGGTCAAGACATGTAAATTTAACAAGCTTTGGTATCTTTATCTCTAAAATTTAAAGAACAATAGATTTGTCCCGAGGATCCAATGAGATTTTACCTTAAAACCTTTGCATTCTATCTAACACAGAAATACTCAATGCATAGGAGTTTATATGCCCTTAACTTTTCACTTATTTACGAGTTTATTAGTCTGTTCTTACACTCCTAATAAAGACGTGCCAGAGACTGGGTAATTTATAAAGAAAAACAAGCCTATATGGTTAGGTGTCAAGTTTGGGTCCTGAATATCTTTGCTAGATTTCTGCTTCGATGATTGATCTAATAATGTCAGTGGGGTGTTGAAATCTCTCATTATTGTGTGGTTATCTAAGTTTCTTTGTAGGCCTCTAAGAACTTGCTTTTATGAATCTGGCCGCTCCTTTGTTGGGCGCATATATATATTTAGGATAGTTAGGTCTTCTTCTTGAATTGAACCCTTTACCATTGTGTAATATCTTTCTTTGTATTTTTAGGATCTGTGTTGGTTTAAAGTCTGTTTTGTCTGAAATTAAAATATTAACCCCTGCTTTTTTCTGTTTTCCATTTGCTTGGAAGATTTTTCTGCATCCCTTTACTTTTAGCCTGTGGGTGTCATTGCATGTGAGATGGGTGTGTTAGTCAATTTTCACGCTGCTGATAAAGGCAAACCCAAGACTGGGTGCTTTATAAAGAAAAAGAGGTTTAATGGACTCCCAGTTTCATGTGGCTGGGGAGTCTCACAATCATGCCACAAGGAGAAAGGCACATCTTACACAGCGGCAGATGAGAGAATGAGAGCCAGGCGAAAGGGGAAACCTTTTATAAAATCATCAGATCTTGTGAGACTTAGTCACTGCCATGAGAACAGTATGGGGGAAACTACTCCCATGATTCAATTATCTCCCACCAATACCCTCTCACAATGAGTAGGAATTATGGGAGCTACAATTCAAGATGAGATTTGGGTGGGGACACAGTCAAACCATATCAACAAGCCTATAAGAAAATGAAAATAAAGCAAAGTCATGAACACTTCTACCAATTTGACATTTTTTTTCCTCTAAAATAAAGAGCCTGTCTGGAGGCTGAAAGTCTCATGTACTACATGGAGGAGGGAATATTTCTGCTGGAAAAATATCAAAGACCAACAGCGTTATTAAGTTTCTCTTTCTCATTCAGTGGGAACAATTTGCCAGTAAATAGTCCTCTTATGGTACCAAAAATAAACCAGTCATGTTGTTAATGTTGCTTTGAAGGATATAGTCATAGTAGATTAAAAATAGCAACAATAACATAAGGATTTAAGAAGTGGAAATCTTACATGCTGAAGGGGTATAACAGTTGTTTTAATCATTCTGAAATTAATGTGAATGATATTAGTGTTAATTGCTTTGCTTTTAGGGCTTCTTTCTTCCTTGATGTAATTGTCTAAACTCCGTTTTGAAGTAGACAGGATATAAATGAATACTTCAGAATATATTTTCGAGGGTCCAGGTTTGTATGCAAGTAGGCAAGGCTTCTGAGCCATGCTTTTGTTGGGACAGATTTGCCTTTGTAAGATCATGTTTTTCTGATAAGCACCTGACAGAGTTATAGTCAATCTGATCATTTTAGCCATTTTAACTGCATGGCCAGTTCAATCAATTGCACCTTTTTGGATGGTTTGGAATGAGACCAAATCATCAAAAACTCTATGGTTTATGAACCCATATGAATATAACTCAGATGTCCATTTCTGATAAGAACTCTTACAGAAGATAGTCAGAACACTTACATTATTATTGTGTTTATTGCCAAACCTATTATATGTAGTTGCATACAATGGATGTTTAATATTAAGCTGGCTAGTTTCTTGCCCTCAATCAAGGGTACAGTCATCTTGTTTTATGCTGGCAAGAACATAAGTTCATTTACTTTTTGGTCTTCATTTAAATTAAATCTTAGCTTAGGAAATAGAATCTATTCAATATAAATGTCTATAGAAAATTCTAATTTTAAGGTATTTTTAGAGCTTGAGGAACAACTTGTATGATTTTTTACCAGAAATTTGTGTTGGGTAATTGTTTGTAAATCCAAAAGAAGGCATGGGATGTTGTTCTTCTGTCTTATTTCTTAGTGAACATTATAATAAGCCTGATACTGGGTCCCAGTTACTCATATTTAGATCTTTTTGGATTTTTAAGCATCCATTTGACAAATTTAAATTTAGTTTTAATTTTAAGCAATGCTGAATATTTCATCTAAAAATACTGTATTTTGTTTGTGTATTATATCTGCAAGATGCAAAGAGTTCAGGGCAAGGGAAGGAAAGTGCTTCAAGGCAGCTTATACAATCAGCCAACTATGACAGCACTGCCTACATATGCTTAATGAGGCAATCCTTAGTATTAAGAGAGAGCTTAGGTGTTTAAAATTTTCAGATGGGAAACATGTAACAAAGATAATTTACTCTTCCCAAGATAACGCTAGAGGTTGGGAGTAAAGCTACTTCCTACCCAGCCCCACCTTTTTACCACATTCTGTTTTGCTGCATGAAGGAGGCTAAATGCATTTTGATACATCATCTGTACACATCTAAATAAAGTAAGCTGTACCATATTGTATTTGTTATGTATTTATATTTGATTTCTTTCATGTTTTTACATGATTTAAATGTATTTCTATAAGCTACAAATGCATGCCATTTACATGATTTTTTCTCAATCAAAAATATAAATTCCAAAGTTAAAGAAATCTGTGATCTAACAAAAACCTCTAATATAATATAAATGAAAAATCTGGAGTCAACTCTGCATAATTTTCAGTAGTGAAATCAGCAAAGATGCTACTGGAAATATAAAATTTTTATATGTCAGATAATTCAAACCTACTTACAAATAAAATATAATGATTAATGTAATCAACATGAAATTTACACTGAATAGATTTTTTTTGCATTGCCAAAATATTACCAGTAATTATCCACCAACGTATCCATATTACAGAATTACTTTTTAAGAAGTATAAATGTGGTAGTCTAAAATCTGATATGTATTTTACATAATTTTTTGAATGTTAGTTTTATATACTTAAATATGGCAGAATTATTTTAGATGGATGCATGCAAGTGTGTGTATACACACATGCAGATACTCATCCACTCACACATACACAGTGCTTTCAGGAGACTCCTGAGAATGGCTGAGTAAACAGCAATGAACCAGGACCTACAACTATTCTTGATGTCTGGCATGAGACAGACAGGGTTAAGTAGACCGTATTTTGGCTAATAGGTCAGTGTTCCATCACGGCCGTGTTGAGGTTCATATGCCCTGAGCGCTAAATAGACTTCAGGTATTCGACATCCAGAAATTCTTGGAGTAGGCTTCAGAGCCACTAGACTAAGTGTCACCTGGCACTTTTGCCTGGAATGAGGAAGAACACCTCCAGCCTCCAGATATATAGAGCCCAGAATGTCACAGGTTATAATCATGGGGACTTCAAAACAGATGATAGACCCAGTGATCTATTGTTTTGAAAGGTAGGTTTTATTATTACTCAGGCATTGTGAGGCCAACAGACCAGGGGAAACTGCCATTAAAAGATAGTTCTTTACTCACAGTTCCCAAAAGGAGGGGCACCCAAGATATTCCGGGTTATGCAGAGAAGCACTGGGCGAGTCAGGAGGCAGAGGGAGCAAAGGGAAGACGTGAGCAAGCACCTTTATTGTGCTTTCTCTATGAAGGAAGGATAAGGCCAGGTAAACAGGTTTAGGATTGGATGGTTTGAATAATTTCAGCAAGCTGTGGGGTGTAGGCAGTGTCCTGGATGTGTGTTTTCTGCCCCTGAGATGACTAGGCGGGAGAATATTAGTCTTGAATGTGACAGCCCTGTAGAGGAGGTGGTGATGTGAGTGGTCACTGGATTGGTTACCTTGCATGTGAAAGGCAGGCTGTTGTGCTGGTCATATGCTCTCTCTAGGGATACACAAGCACTGGCAGGAGCTGGCCCTTCCAGGTCAGCCAGGTCGCAAGATGTCAAAACATCAGCGTTACAGAAAATAAAAAAGGATGATTAGGATACCTATTAGCCATTACTCATTTCTTGTGAAGAATACCAAAAATAATGATGAAGCTACTGTTTTCAAAGTTTTTATTTAAAATGTGTATTTTAAAATCAAGAAATGTAAAGTGTCATTGATTAAAATGCTTTTTGTTGATATTGAAATCCATTTCATACATTATTTTAAACATTTGTTGAAAACATATTTGAAAATATCTGATCACTAAAGTATGATGGTAACTTCACAAGTCAGATAATAAGGTGAATCACATGATTTTTCTTCTGTGAGTGATTCAAATACCCACCAATCTGGATGCCCATTCATTTCATACCAACAGATGGCACCAGTAGTTAATGGAGAAGGGTTATGACTCTAGCTGGGATAAGCACAGGGAGAGAGATTTCTAGCTACTTGTGCAGCATGAAGAAACTGAAATATCCTAGATCATGTCATTTTTATAAACTCACACAAGCCACAATGCATACACCTTCTGTTTGGAATGTTTATCTAAACTTCTTTCTATGCCATCATGCAAACAAGTTCAAAAATTTAAAATATATTTATTACAACCCATGCAGAGAGTGCATATGGCTTCTGATCAACAGACTCCTGTCCATAGGATTTAAAAAGACTAATCAATGAGTAACCCACTAGGACTGCGTATCAACTGTGCTCTCAGACCGTGTGCAGCACCAGGTAAAGGAAAGAAAAGACACTGAGAATCAACTTTGGTTTTGGAGGTTTTTTTTGTTTTTTTTGAGACAGAGTCTCACTCTGTCACCTAGGCTGAAGTGCAGTGGCCTGATCTCGGCTCACTACAACCTCTGCCTCCTGGGTTCAAGTGATTCTCATGCCTCAGCCTTCGGAGTAGCTGGGATTACAGGCATGCACCACCACACCTGGCTAATTTTTATATTTTTAGTAGAGATGGGGTTTCACCATGTTGGCCAGGCTGGTCCCGAACTCCCAACCTCAGGTGATCCTCCCGTCTTGGCCTCCCAAAGTGCTAGGATTACAGGCATGAGCCACTGTGCCTGGCCTGAGAATAATTTTTTTATTTTTAGGACTCTTATGTTTTTAGTGCATATAAATAAAATCCATATGCCACAAAACTTCAGAAAGAACATAGTAACTTTTAAAAATGATTGTCTATTAATTTTGCAAAATATCTTTCTTGAATTCACACAAGTTCCAAAGTTGCATAATCTTTTTAAAAATGGAGGGAAACAGATTATGGTTTCTAGTTACCTAATTGTGTTTACTCGAATGTATTTTATATTTAGCTGAGAATGAATATCTCATGGATACAATAATCTACTGATAAAATGTGATAAAATGAGTATACAAATGATGCTCAATATATGTAAAATTAAGCTCGCCTAATTCCTGAAAGATTGATTCGGTAATAATCATAAGTGTTTGCTTTGACTAGAATAGACTAAAGTGACATGACTGTGAAAAAAATCAATTTATGGTAAATTGTACCATGCAGCAGTAATTATTTCTTGGTAAAATTTTGGATAGTCACAGGTATGGAAAGATGAGAGGCTTAAATATTATTTTTACCAAATTACATTTATTATCACTTGACTCCAAAATCTATAGGATATATGTGCATGTACCTGTGTGGATATGTGTGTGGGTTTATGAGTGTGTAGTGAAATGTTGTGAAGTTGTCTCCTAGGAACAATTAGCAGCATGTTCTGACTAGATGTTAAAGATACAAGTGGCCAAAAGCTTTTTCCTTTTTGGATCCAAACCTGACCTGAACAAGCATGCGGCTATTTATAGTTTTATTAATCTCACTAACTGTGAACAATTGCACATATTTTTGCAGAAATTTTAACGTGTTGATCCTGAGTGCTTCCCTTTGATTCCACAGTGTAGGTATAGTAATGTATTTGTATTCAGACATTATGAATTCAGAAACACGTCTAGCTCCAAGTATTTTGCAGAAGGGATTGTGGGTCTATAATTGATGGAGAGTTTCCTTTAAGATTTTTCAAATGATATGAAATGGACATCATGACACAAGTAGCTGGTGTGGTCAGATATGAATGGGGGGAAAAAAAAGCTGATAAGGTTAGGCAGAGGAGGCAGAGAATGATGAAGGTATAGAGCATGTTGTTAAAGTGCTAAATATGTGTAAAATAAAGGAGCCGAAAGTTTTAGCAGACCTTGAAGCATAGATATTAGCCATCAGCCTATTGCAGTCTATTTCTATATTTACCTGAATTTGCTTAACATCAGTTTCTCCATCCATAAAATGTGGGCAATCAGACACACCTACTTTATCAGACCGAGTAAAGAGGCAGAAGCCTGTGGTATAATAAATTGGTGGTTCTATATTCCCTTCCCTTTCTGGGAAATTGAGAATGTGTATTCACATATAAATGGCTCTGATAATTCCGTAATAAAGACTCTTGTTTAACTTTGACTCAGTGTGTGACCTTATTTATTTCTCTGTAACACTTGTGGAAATATTGTTCCCTTGAAGACATTTTGCAAACTGGCTCATATTCCTCTATATACCAGTATTACACAGAACTAAGGTCAAGAGCCATTTAATACTCATTTTTGTATGAATGTGCTTCTGACCTAACAATGAGCTTAGAATAATAGCTGCTCAGTAAATGTTTGTTAAGTGACCAGGTGAAGAAAATCTTATCATGTATGTACCTGTTACAGTATACATGGTTAATATATGATGAATGAATGATGGATGGGCTAAAATATGGCAACATAGAAGGCAAAACATAAATCAGATCTAGAAACTATGACATCAAGTGATATCAAGTTGTGTTAGATGAGGTGAGAATGAAATGGGATATCAGGGATCCAGCTGGTGAGGAATGTCCAAGGAATTTCCTTCCAGGGGTGAAAAATTATGAAGATGATGTCGGTAGAGGTCAATGACTCGAGGCCAGCATCAGTGTTATAACCCAAGACAGAGAATTCAGAAATAGGAGCATTTGCATAAGGGAGAAAAACACTATTATGTGTATGGCTTGTAGTAACTACTTGGCCATCTTTGGAGGTAATGGACAATTAGATATGTATTCCTGGAATTTTCTAGAAATCTTGGCACATACATGGCCGCAGGTCTGATACAAGTAGATATGATGGATGATGCTTTAGGAACAGACCAAATAATGGAAGAAAATGTATGCAGAGGAATAAATCCTTGCAGGCAATACCTAGGAGAATGGCTGCATTTTGAGGGAAACAAAACTGAACAAAAAGATTGGCAAAAAGAAACAGCAAACAGGGCTGGGTGCAGTGGCTCATGCCTGTAATCCCAACACTTTGGGAGGCAGAGGCAGGTGGATCACTTGTGGCCAGGTGTTTGGGACAAGTCTGGCTGACATGGTGAAACCCTGTCTCTACTAAAAATACAAAAATTAGCCGGGCATGGTGGCACATGCCTGTAATCCCAGCTACTCGGGAGGCTGAGGCAGAAGAATTACTTGAACCCAGGAGGTGGAGGGTGCAGTGAGCCAAGATCACACCACTCACTCCAGCCTGGATGACAGAATGAGACTACATCTTAAAAAAAAAAAAAAAAAAAAAAAAAGGAAAGAAAGAGGTGGAAATTAGAATACTGTTAAAACCAAGACCAAGGTATGTGAACCACATTAAGAAGGACGTGGGACGTGTAGTTAACCATCAGCTACTGCAGATGTGAAAGTAAGTAGGAAACTATTGGCCATATGTGACAAGGCATTTCTGTAGAGTGGGAATGATAGAAACTCTTTTGCAGTGGACTAAAATATAAATGCATGAGAAAAATACAAGGAAATATTTTTAGGTGCTTGAGAAAAAGTCATAGTAGATCGTGCCTTGACAAAAAAGAGTTGAAGAAAACTGTAAAAAGTGGTAATTTTTGTAGTGAGAAAGTGGCCCAGAGGAGAGAAGGAGATTAAATAGGAAAGAAAAGATGTCTCAGCAAGTAAGCAGGCAAATGTAGTCAGCAAAGGAGCAAGAGAGCTTAAAACCAATGTCACAGTTTCAAACTTGGGTGCCAGGAAAAATGTAATGTCATAAACCAAGAGAGATAAGTCATAAATGGAAGCATTTGTCTAAGGAAGAAAAAATCATTGTTATATGTATGATTCTTAGTAACCACTTGGCCATCATGGAGGTAGAGGACAATCTCATGGTGCTAAAATGACCTTGAGACTTCTGATGGTCCACCACACAGGAATATTTGCGTAAGAGAGAATACCATTGTTACGCATGTGGTTTTTCAGTAGCCACTTGGCCTTTCTTGATAACCTTGGGCCTTCTGATGGTCCACTACATAGCCCCAGGCCATAGAATCAAATGCGTGTGGTCTCATCACATACATAGCTCTGTGTCACAGGGTATGTTCATTTAAAATGCACTTATGTGACACACTAGAAAGAGAACTAACAGCCAGAATATAGAGTTTCTACATATTGTCCTGCCCTCCAACTCATGTGATTTTTTTATTCTTTGTTAACTTCTCTGGTTCTCAGTTTTCCTCATTTGAAAAATCAAGGGTTTTGAGTGGATGATTTCAAAGATCTACTACTTCAGTTTGGATTTTTTTATTTGTATTTCCAAGATTATCTATCTCCGTCATTTCTGATTTCAATACTTAAAAATGTATAGTCATGCTAAAATGCTTATTTGATAAAAGACCTTGCATTATTTTTAAGGACATAGTTTTTTAAGTATAAATTCAATTAATAGGGGAAATACTTTATATTAAGTGTCTATGTGTTTCTTTAAGGGACTGCTTACAAATAATTAGAAGTAATGTCCTTCAAAGTTATAACCGCTGTTGTTCATGGTTTCAGTTATTAGGCAATTGCAAAAGTAATTGTGACTTTTGCCATTAAAGGTAATGCCAATTACTTTTGCAATTAAATAGGAAAGAAGAGATGTCTCAGGAAGTAAGTAGTTACCTTTGCAATTACCTTTGCACCAACCTAATGTGTCAAAATTTTTAGTATGTTAAATACAACAAATATAGTTCTACTGTAAGATATAGAAATGATCTCTTCTACGTGTGCTTAATGAATATGAAGCATAAGTAATTTGAATATCTACTCAAATTCTACTAGATTCTAGTAAATGATGTTTAAATGGTGAGAGAAAACACATATTTTGCATCATTGCCCATTTTAATTGCTATATGTATATTCATTTAGTTCTCACAAGGACCCTATCAGGTAGGTACTATTGTCCCCACTCCAGAAATGTGGAAATGAGCATGAAAGAGTTTCAGAATTGTCCAAGGCCACACTGATACTGGTGCTACAGCAGGTCTGGCTCCCCATCTGGACTCTCCAGTGTATGCTATGCCGCCCCACTCAGTGATGAAACACGGGTTGATATGCCGGTATGCTGTGCCCTGCTGTAGTTTATCACTGCCCTAGAATATTCCATCATGTGACTATACCCACAATCCATCCATTCTCTCCTCAGTGAGCATTTGGACTGCTCTGAGTTTTTGCTGTTACAAACATTTCTGCTATGAACGGCCTTGTACATGTCTCTACCTTTACATTTTTCAGGAGTTTCTCTTTGTTACATACCCAAAAGTTAAAATTCATCTTAATACGCTAATGCCAAATTATTTTCCAAAATGGTTGTCTAATTGTATTCCCATCAGCAGTGGAAGTGATTCTGTAGATTCACATTTTTTACATCACTTGGAGTTTTTAATCTTGGTAGAATGAAGCAGAAATAATTCATCAGGTGGGAAAAAGGGAGGTAGAAATCTTGTTTCTTCAGACTTATCAGAAGTCAGACCTCAGGCACATTTTTTAACCTTCCTGAACATCATTATGTAACTTTGTAAATTAAATATATTTTATTTAACCTGCTAAACATAGTTTCTACATAAAAGGTGATCAGTGTGAGTCAACTGAAAATGTAAAGGACATGCAGATACACCAGAAGCATAATTGTACTCTTAATAAGAAGCAAGTTACCTTCAAAATAATTATACTGTTTTAAAAAAAGAAGTATAGGAAAAATGTCCATTGTCAAGAAAGAATTATCCAAATTTTTTATTGAAAGTATTCAAACTTCTTCCATTGGCAGACATTTTACTGTTCACAAATACATGTATATTTTAAATACAATTCTGTCATGCCACTATAGATGAAAAAATAAAGAAGACTTAAAAGACTTAAAGCAGTTGATGCATTGAATGAAGTGGACATGGGGTTTTGTCCAGGAGTCAGATGTAGAGACAGGGGAGCAAAAGTTGTCAGTCCCTGGTAGGGTGGTACTAAGCTGCAGACATGCACTAACCATCATGGAAACACAGATTAAGGCCTAATTCTAATCCTGGCTTTATCCAGCTGGAGGACAGTAAGAGAGCTGGTAAGAAAGAGATGACCCAAGTGCTGAGACTTTAGCAGGTCATGGGCTAGTTACACTGGTTATCTCCAGGAAATGCGTACACACCAGCGTTTAATTCAGCCCTGAAGCAATATGTTGCCGGAAGCAGAAAACACAGGTTAATATATAAAAATTCAATTCAGAGGCGTCCATTCATGTCTTTGAATGCCTGACTGGACAGCAGCTTTGGCTAGTTCTGTAGCTTCTAGTGGTGATTTTTCATGAGTTCTGAATACCACAAAATGATGATTCTTGTGACATTTTTATCTTATCATTTTGAAGGAAGCATCGGGGTTTGCTTACATCTCTCGTAAATGTCATCAGTGGTTTTAATCAGAAGCACTTTAAAAAGATTATTTTAATTTCAGCTTCAATAAGTGTCATACACATACACATACATGTATATCTACAAAATTATGGCGAAGCAGCAAGGTAAGTCACAATTTCATTACTTACACAAGCTACTTGCGACAGGATAATTGTCATATGAATACCATCTTGACATTAAAATAAAAACCCCAAAGCAAAATGGATTTTGATTAAGAAATCTTGACATTGGCAAAAACTTCTTAGAGAATGTCACAAAGAAGCTGTTTTGTATTGGCCATGTATCTCATTGGCAGCATTATTCAACCAAAGCACAAGAGTATGAACTCAAGAAATAAATACCACTATCAAGGAGACAAATTTTGGATTCTATTAAATATGGAAATTAAGCTGTTGTTAATTACTCCTGGAGAATGATAAAAGTCTATGTTTTTCTATTTTATTTTATTTGTTTGTTTATATTTAGACAGGGTCTCCCTTTTTTACCTAGGCTGGAGTGCAGTAGAACTATCATAGCTCTTTGCAGCCTCAACCTCTAGGGATCAAGTGATCCTCCCGGCTTAACCTCCCAAGTTGCTGGGACTACAGACCTGCACCACCACACTTGACTAATTTTTTATTTTTTTGTAGAGGTGGGGATCTCACTATGTTGCCCTGGCTGGTCTCAAATTCCTGGGCTCAAGCAGTTCTCCCACCTTGGCCCTTCAAAATGCTGGAATTATAGGCATGAGCCACTGTGTCCAACCTATTTTTGATTTTAGAAATAGTAAGCACCATAGTATTAGTAAGCAATATGCCTTTTTAATGCTGTTGCTTTCAGCTATGTTGTCAGTGAATAGTTTTCCCTTTACAATCAAATTTACTTAATGTGTATACCATGAAGAAAGAAGAAGATACATAGCTAAGATCCCATGTATCTTAGCATAAATATGCTTATTTGGGCCATTAGTAATTTAAATATAATTCAGGGATATTGAATTACTTAATACTGGTCTTTCAAAATAATTACTCTTACTTCTGCAACACTTTGGTTTCTTTAAAGACAAAACTCTGAAGTCAGAAGGCATGAGTAATGATTTACTGATAGGAATTATAATTAAGCAAAACTTTTCACTTCAAATATTCCTTTTGTAAAGTCACATCTCTTAATTCCCCAAGTCAACGCCATTTAAGTGATAGAAAAGAGTGTCCACTTTCTGGTGTTTGGGATTTCCTGTCTATCAGCCTGATCATATATACACACTGTTAGTTTTAAGGTACCATATTCTTGAACCTTTGTGACTTTCCATGACAATGTAGGCTTGGTGAACCCCTGATACTAGGATTTCTGTAAATGGAAATGAATATGATATGTTTTGCTTTTAATGTGAAATATTTCTTGATCACTTCTTTGTGTTAGGAATACAACTAGAAATGAAACAGAATCATTGCCTTCAAAGAGCTCAGAGTCTCGAGGGAGCTGGTTGTCAGAGAGACAAAAGTTGTTAATCTGTTGTAGTGAGAGATGCAGTAGAGAAGGAAATATCTAGATAGTGTGCTCATCTAACCTGTTCTGAGTTCAAGGAAAACTTTTTTTTTTTTTGAGATGGAGTCTTACTCTGTTGCCTAGGCTGCGGTGCAGTGGCGAGATCTCGGCTCACTGCAGCCTCTGTCTCCCAGGTTCTAGCGATTCTCCTGCCTCAGCCTCCCAAGGAGCTGAGATTATAGGCACACGCCATCATGCCCGGCTAATTTTTGTATTTTTAGTAGAGATGGTGTTTCACCATATTGTCCAGCCTGGTCTCGAACTCCTGACCTCGTGTAATCCACCTGCCTCAGCTTCCCAAAGTGCTAGGATTACAGATGTTAGCCACTGCACCTGGCCCAAGAAAAATCTTCATCATTGCATCCTGATAAAGGGAAAATACGCAGACTCCATGATTAAGTGACAACAAACCATGATAGTCTTAAATCTTGCTTAAAGCAAACTTGGAAGGCTGCAGACTTGACAGGTTTTGCAGTTAGAATATTTCTACTGGATTAGTCTGTTCTCGTATTGCTAATAAAGACATACCCAAGACTGGATAATTTATAAAAGGAAGAGGTTTAATTGACTCACACTTCATCTTGGCTAGGGAGGCCTCAGGGAACATACAATCATGGCAGTAGGAAGAAAACACATCATTCTTCACATGGTGTCAGCAAGGAGAAGTGGCCAGCTAAAGGGGTAAGAGCCCCTTATAAAACCGTCAGATCTCATGAGAACTCACTCACTATCATGAGAACAACATGAGAGGTAACTGCCCCAGTGATTAAATTACCTCCCGCCAGGTCCTTCCCATGACACGTGAAGAATATGGGAACTACAATTCAAGATGAGATTTGGGTGGGGACGCAGCCAACCCAAATGATTTACTGACTTAGACTTTAGATTTTATCCTAAATCTGGACTCCAGATTACAGTCCATTTCTAAGCTTTCTGACCTCAGTAAAATATAATATCTTCTCATTTAAGCAAACAAGAGCTTCCTTTGATCACTTGTGATAAATATTGTTTTTTACCTGAGCAAATATGCAGCTACAATTCATCCATCAAGACAACAGTGTAGGCAAACCTCTAATATGTCATTTATAGCAGAAATGTGAATTGATCACACTGCTTAGACATAAATAGAACTCTGTGGATATTTTTGCCTCATTATATTTTTGCTATGATCCATTCAGGCAATAACATTCTTTGAAATAACATTCTATTACTTGAAATTTGTGGACTTCCAACTAGAACCCAAAGGTAGGCAGGTGGAGAAGAGTGGCTTATTGGGCGGTGGGTTCCCTGGGCTGAGAGTGAAAATCGAGGCAGCCTTCTGGCATTAAAACATAGTGATTTATAAATCTATGCCAGTCACATCACTTCTCTAGGCCTCAATTTCGCACCACTGAAATGGGGATATCATTGCTGCCTTTTGTGAGTTGCATGCCTTACAGAGTTGTGAAAATCAGCTATTCTCACAAATAAATTATTTGACATCTTTTCAGCTAAAGAGTTTGAAATGTTTGCTATTTCAAGCTACAGTGTATGAGGCAAGATGAAGCTTTTCAATGTTATTTCCTTGATGACATTGATCCCAGCCAAGAGAAGGCGCTGGGTTTTTGCTTAGGATCCATTTACGAAGGTCACTGCTATACTTGGACTGGCCAGGTCTTACTGGGCTCCATTCCCAGGGAATGGCCAGGCGACTTTGATCTGTGCATGTAGAGAGAACTCAGTGTATGGGAACTAAAGTGGAACTTTGTGTCCGGAACAAGTCATAAAACTCTTTGTCATCAGCACTTACATTGTTATCATAAATCAACATAATAAATACTAGGACTCAAACCAAATTGCTGTCAAATAAATCAGGACTAAATTTCTCCTCATGTTTAAAGGAGGTCATTGTGTAAGTTAAAAGATTCTCAGTGTGATTCTGTTAGGGACAAACTATAATGGTAAAAGGTTAGCAGAGCCTGACTAAGTGGAAGAAGTTTATTATAGTCACTTGATCTTGAGGTCAAGATCCCACAGCTGCAAATGCAGAAGGCTCCCAGGTTCAAGCCTCCCCTGGAGCAGGTGGCTTCAAACCCACCTGGGTCCCAGCCAGGCTTTGCCAAGACGCATCCTCCTAGGAGTAGAGCACACTCAAACACACAGACGAGGCATTCCTTTGTGTTGTTTCACTGGTCAGTGTTGGGCCTTATCAGTCTATACTGAGCCAAAAAATAAGTATAGGAATTGTGTTTATTATCCAATACTATTACTTAATACAATAGTATTATAAAATAGACTTGTTCTCCCAAAAGTTCAAGAAATGTCATTCTCCCACGAGGGTGTCATTGAGTGATGAATAATTCTTTATCAGGTAAGACTGACCATTGCAGTGACAGAGGATCCATTGAGAGTCACTGATTTGGAAAGAAATTCATACGTTTAAAGAGGGCACATTTTCTGTGTTCAGTAGAAACCAAAAGCGGAAACTTTCGATCAACTACTCATAATTCATAAAAAAGAAACAAATAAATAAAACACTCTCAGATTTAGTGGACAGTAGATAGGAAGGCATAGTTCTTAAACCACATGACTTACTGGGGGACACATGTAATGAATACGTAGGCAGAAACAGCAACAAAAGATGAAAAAATAAACAAGTAATATGTAGAGTTTCAGATAGGGATGAGTGGATGAATAAAACAAAATACATGGAGAAAGAAACTATCAGTGAACCAGAGAGACTTGGGCAATGCTGGCTGAGGGGAAGGTGTCTCTGATGAGCAACACCTGTGCTCAGATTCACAGGACTAGTAGAGGAAGCCATGTGACGAAAACGTGGTCCAGGCGGCAGGGATTGCTTCTTGGATCTGAGGAAGAAAAAATGCCATGTGGTTGGGGCTTAGTAAAAAGTGGGAAGGATGAAAGTAAATTAAATCAGAGAGGTAGGCAGAGTCCTATCAAATCCAGAAGCCTCAGGTATCCTTGGAGTGATAATGGTGCTGATGACGATGATGATTTCATGGGAAGGAATTTGAACATTTTAGGCAAAAGAGTAAAATGATGTGATTAAACAGTTGGAAAACTCTGCTTGCTCTGTGGAAAATAAGACTCTGTAGGTGGTGGGTGGGTGGCAGGGGGTACAAGACGGGAAGCAGAGAAACCAAGTAAGATGCTGTTGCAGAAATTTAGAATAGAGATGATGGGCTAGTTGGCAGCAGTAGAGATGATGTGAAGTGGAGGAGCTCAGCATATACTTTGTAGGCAGAACCAACAGAAACTTGCTGATGTATTATTGTGGGGTAGGGGGAAAGAGGCTGTTCTAGAATCTCTTCTATATGTTTGTTCCCTACAACTGGGTTGCTGGTGGTACCGTTTACAAAGATAAGGGCACCTGGGAGAGAGGAAAGGTGGAGTGGTGGAATGGGAATAATGGGAGAAATGCCAGATTTTATTCTGAGTATGTGAACTTAGAGAAGTCTAGTAAGTAAATACCCAGTGGAGATGGGAAGTAGGCAGTCGCCTAGATTAATCTGGTGCTCAGTGGGGAGGGCAGAGTTGGAGATGAAAGCCTTGGAAATCATCAGCATATAGATGATGTTTAAAGCCTTAAGCCTGGCTGAGAAAACACTGCATTAATTTTCTACTTTCAACTATGTGTTTTCTGGGTTTCTATGAATCATAGTGTTTCAGAATTTAACAGGACTCTTCATAGCTTCCACTGCTGTGGGTAGATTCACGTTGCATTTGGTATATGTGTTCATCAGGGTTCGGTAGACGGACAGAATTGACACTCAATATTAATCATCACAGTTTAATATCTTAAGACGGTAGCATCTATTTCTAGATTTGTTGTGAATTGTTGATAAAATTCAGAGATGTTATATTTTATAAGAGAATTTTCCCCTGGGTTTTTTTTATGGTTGATAATGAACTTGAGAATTTCTTCTAATGCATAGTGTCAATGTGAACACATTCCTTGCATGGGGCCTAATTAGGTATCAATTTCTGCTTATAGCAGAAGGTGTGCTCCTTTTAAAGTTGGATGGGGTTTGATACCTGCCGTGTTCACAGACTTTCAGCCCAAGTTTTGAGTTTCTTTCATTTGGGAAGTTGACAGTTTGACATTATTAACAGGTCTAAGTTAAGTAATACAATATTTGAATAAACACAAGGAATATCGTGCAGAAGTGGATTCATAACTCGGACTGCTGAGCACCTTCCCTTCCATAATTTTGAATAGAGGATTAATATTCAAATAACAATCATTTCTGTCAATTGAATTGATTTTAAGATCATCTAATGAAAGAAACTAACTTTTGAGTAATTTGTGCTTGAGAAATACGTTTGCTGTTTCTTAAAATTCAGCAATCAAAACTATATTATTACTGTTATATAATTATTTTCTTGCCATATTTTAATCATTTTTTATTTTAAAGAGGGAGATAATATTATATGTGTCAGATAAGGAGACCATACCACTCCAAATATATCTGCACGCCTTGTCTTAGCTATTGACTTCACAGTATTATGTGCATGAATTAGTTTGTTAGGGCTGCTATTAAAGGCTACCAGAAACCAAGTGGCTTAAACAACAGAAGATTATTGTTTCACAGTTCTCAAGGCCAGAAGTCCAAGACCAAGGTGTCATCAGATTGGTTTCTTCATCAGAATCTGTCCCCAGCTACTCCCCTAGCTCCTGCTGGTTTGCTGGAAGTCTTTGGTGTTCCCTGGCTTACAGAAGCAGGTTCCTGACCTCCAACTTCATCTTCATGTATCATTCTTCCTGTGTGCCTGTCTTTGTCTAAATTTCTCCTTTTTACAAGGATGCTGGTCATATTGGATTAGGGCTATTGATCTTATTTTAACTTGATTACATCTATAAAGACCTTATCTTCAAATATAGTCACATTCACGTGTTCTAGGGATTGGGATGCTCACATACCTTCTGGAGGGAATACAGTTCCACCCATAACAGGGTGTAGTCTCCCGTCCTTCTTATGTTCGTCGTTTTCCTTAGACATTGTTAATGAACAAATCCTGAAGACATTCTCTGTTTATCTATCCATATAGGTATCCTGGGAACGCATATGTAGGCCCATATTTTAAAACATCATTGATATGTTTATGACACACTTATAAAGCTGACACATGTCTCAGCCCTCACCTCTTCCTTCAGTTCTAAGCTTGTGTTTTTTGCTGCCTTCCTGTCACCTCCAGCTGGATGAATGATAAGACATCTCAAGCTTCACATGTTCAAAACAAAGTGTTTGTTTTCCATTTTTCTCCCCAAATGTTCTTCCATCTTGTTTTCCCATCTCAGTAAATGATTCCTCCATTCTCTCAAACTCTGTCCAAAGAGCCAAGCCTTCCCAATGCGTCTCTTTCCCTTACTGCCTTCTGATACTTTCCACTGCTGTGTTAGTTTTGTATTGCTTCTGCAAAAGTGAATTGGTACAAACTTAGTGGTTTAAGACAACACCAGTTTATGTATCTCACTGCCTCGGAAGTCTGATATAGGTTTCATTGGGCTGAAATCAGACTGTCTTCAGGGCTGCATTTCTTTCTGGAGGTTCTGGGAAAGTGTCTGCATCTAGGTTCTTGGCCAAATTCAGTTCCATGCCATCCCTGTGTTAGAGTCTCCATTTCCTTACTGTCTGGTGGCCAAGGATCATTCTTGACTTCCGGAGTCCACTTGTATTCCTTGGCTCATGGCTTCATTCCTCCATCTTTGGCTTTGCATCTCTCTTACCCCCTATTCTGACTCATCTCTTGCCTCTTCTGAACATACAGCTCTGGGTATAGCTGGAGAATTATCTGCTTTTACCAGCTCATGTGATTAGATTGGGTTAACCTGGATAACCCAGGATAGCCTCCCTATTTTAGGTCAACTGACTTGTAACCTTAAGTCTATCTTTAGTCCCTTCACAGTAGAACCTTGGTGAATGTTTGATTGAGTAATTACAGGACCAGGGACTTGGGCGGGGGACATCTTTAGAATTCTTCCTCTCACAACTGCCATGTCCTCTTAGCTCTATTTTAGCAGGCTTTTCTTCTCTCCCTCCACCACTACCACCAAATTTCCAATGACCACTGTTCCTGCATAGTTACAAAAGACTCCTCACTGGTCCCTTGTATGATCTTTATGAACCATGGCATTTCAGATCCAAACAAGACTATTTCTTTGTGACTCCTGTTATTCTAGATAGGGTCACATTAAATGTAACATAATACATTAAGTTGATCTTTTTAAAAACAGCACCTGCAAGATCAGGCCACTTAGATACCTCTAACGGATTTCTTTAGTACTTAGAATAAAATCCGAATCTTAATATGATCTCTAAGGGGCTTTTTATTCCTGCAAAGGCTCTGTCTTTTTACCAGACTGTTTTACTTTCTTTCTAGGACTTATCTCCTTGAGAAACCATCCTTCTTCATTTAGTGTGGATGTTAAATTTGTCTGTGATGCTTCGTTAGAATGTAAGACCCTTGTCTGTTTGCTACAGCTCAAATCTTCAGCACATTGACATAAACATGTGGTCATTCTGTATAATTTAAGTTGCTTTCATATGTGTATGTTCATTTAGTAAGCATGTCTGTTGTGTGGGCACCACTGTGCCTATTCTTAGAGTCCCCCTTGGCACTGTTAGGAGAATGAATGTGTGTGTGACTGAGCCCTTGACCCCAAAGAACTTGTAGTTTCATCTTATTGTATTCCTATAATATTCTCTTGAGCTACACTGTATAAGAGTTTTTCTCATTTCATAAATTAAAGAACTTTATATAAGATGAGTTCAGCAACCTCCCCAAGGAATCCTGGTGCTATAACTAAAACTCAGAGCTGTTGTTCCTTGCTCCAATTACCTTTGTGCATCGTACCAAACTTGTAATTATTCTCAACATTCTTAAAGCACAGGTAAATAAATTGCACAAATGTAACTGGACAAATGCACAAGCAGGTCTTCCATCTCTAAAACCAAAAGCCGACACAAATGCCCATGAATATCTCCCTCTCATTTCTCCTCTGATGTACTTGGTATTATAAATGCTTCTGAAAATACCAAAGCAAATGTTTTAACAGAATATTTTTTGAGATCTTGGGACATGGGTGATTAATTGGGTCCTGGTAATATCAGAACCTTAGAATCATCTGGGGAAGGTGAGAATCAGATTTTCTAGGAGAGAGAGGAAGAACCAAGATGGGAAAAGCCAGAGGACATAAGGTAGATGGAGGCAAAATATGGACTGTATACAGAAGGGCAAGGGGACTTGCAAAGCTTGGGGTTCACATGTTGCAGGAGGAAGCTCAAGTCTTTGGAGGCAGAGCTGTGCGTAGACCCATGCTCCACAAGACATCAGCCGTGGGGCTTGACATGAGCCACTCCCATTCTTGAATCTCCCTCATTTTTCAAATAGATCAATAGTGCTTTCCTTTCCATGGTGAATGTTGTTGATGGTATATGTAAAGAATTTGGTACTATGTCTAGATCATGGACACTGTCCAACTCATGGCAACTAGTAGAGAGTTTGTAGATTTTTCATGCCAACTGGATGGCTGTGAAGACATGGGTCACAGGTTGCCTCAGCTCATTGCTGCATAAATGAAACAAGGTTTTTATTCCAGAGTCTCACTCCCCATAAACCACATTCCAGAAACTGAGACTTCAACAGTAAAAGGAGAAGAAGCCTGTGAATATGAATACTCACAAAATATGAAATAGTAAACTTCTGTGTTCTTATTTTCACCCTCTGTGACAGTGAAGTAGCCAATAATATTGAAATTTCAAAATATGCCTTAATAGTATACACTTACTAATTAAAAAGGAAAATACCAATTCAATCTGTCAGGCAATGATTAAGTGTTTGCTATATGCAAGTAACTAGGAATATATATGCTGATTTGTTTAAAAGAGATAAAACTGAGCTACTGGAAGAAGCAGAAGCAGATATCAAATATGGAGTGTTTCCAAAATAAAACTGGACGGTAAGCTGTGTGAGAGTGGGACCACATCTGTCGCTGCCCTGTGCCTGGAACAAAATAGATACTTAATAACTCTTTGTAGAATGAAGGAATGAATGATAATAAAAATGAGATTCTTCTAGTAATTTGTTGGACTGTATAATAGACTTCTCTGAACTATTTATTATCATCATCTCAAGCTCTGTCATATAGCCTTGCGTTTTATTTTTAGGGAAAATAATCATCCTGGGTTTTGCATTTTACATTAAAATAATATGATAATAAGGCTGAATGTTGCAAACTCTATAATTAGCCATTTACTCTGAATTCCTTTGAGGCCTCTAGTCTATTTCACTGTCAAAGCAGGAATCTGGCAGGGTAATCTTGGATACTAATAGACAGGCAAGAGGTTTTGAGAGTGATGGTGTAGCACGTGAGGTCCTGACAATGACACCAGCAATGGGCAGCAAAGTTGAAAATTGGGAGCCACTGCAAGTGTGACGTTAAAATTATGATGTGGATGAGCTAATTGTGTTTGTTTCATGGGATGGTTCATTGTGGGATCGATTTTGGAAACCAGAACTGTTTATGTTCATATTGCAAAAGTAGGTGGCCAACTTTTTAATCTACTAAATACAGATGTAATCTGTTAAATAGATTTATGAAGCAATGACATTTATACTTCTATCACGATGATGAGTACGGGTTGCATTTTGGAAGTAGAGGCATGAAGGGCCAACAGTTTGTTGTGATTGTTACTGTTAAGATGCCCATTATGGAGTACCCTCTCCTAAATGCCTCTTTCTAATAGGGTAGAGAATAATCTGAGAAGCATGTTTGCTTTTAAATTACCAACCTATTCATATCTGTTATACTTATAAAAATATTTAAATAAATCATTATTATTTATTATGTTGTAATGTGCTGGATTTTTTCCCTCAATTTTAGGCACAGGAGAATTTTAGAACAAAGATTGCTTCATTCTATCAACATACATCAATATTACTTCAATATTAGCTTGAAAAATGGAAAGCAATATTCCAGACTGTTGATTTAATATATATAAATGATTTTTAAAATAA